>NC_136266.1:23565808-23670808 GCF_964187855.1 Myxine glutinosa | reverse complement strand
TTTTCAAGATGTCTTAGAACCAAAAGTTCATTGGAATTATGTTGAAATTATTCTCGATTTTGTTAATGTGACCTTTAAAAGAAACAAAAACCACATTTGACATTTCGAAACAAATAAATTGATCCTTGAAAGTGATGTAAACTGATATCGAACTCAATTCATGGACAGTACTGTGTTAAACTTCTGTACGTTTTCCAGAAGTATCTCTTTATTTTGCACATTAGCCAAAAATTGTTTTAACAAAAACAAAAGTTAAATTACGACTGGGATTACGGACAGTAAAATTACAGTTCAGTACTTCGTGTAACCCCCACGAGCATTCAGGAGAGCATGTACACGTTGAGGCATGCTATTCACGAGATTTGCCAAGGATTGGACAGGAATCGCTTGCCATGCAGTGACAATAGCCTGCTGCAATTCACGCACAAAGGTCAGCTGCTGGTCCAAGTGGTCGATTTGACGCGCTAATTCTGCCCACAAGTTCTCTATCGGATTCATATCCAGGGACATGGCAGGCCACTCCATATGCTCTACACCACGGTCAGCAAGAAAGTGTTGGATCATGCGAGCACGATGAGGCCGTGCATTGTCATCTTGGAAGACAAAGTTTCCTCGAAAGGCTGCACGAGCAAATGGAAGCAATGTTTCTTCCAGAATGGTCCTGTACTTGAACTGGTTCAGGTTTCCATTCAGAACAACCAGGTCAGTTTTGCCCCCTGCATGAAAAGCAGCCCAAACGGTCACCCCACCACCTCCAGCTTGGACTCTTGGCACTATACAATCTTTGTTGTAGGCTTCATGCACTTGTCTGCGCACTCGGACGCGGCCATCTTGAAGATAGACCAGAAATCTAGACTCGTCACTGAAGATCACGTGATTCCAGTGTCCTGGCTGCCATTGACGGTGCTCTCTGGCCCACTGCAATCGGCGCTGGCGGTGTTGTCTGGTCAGGCGTGGCTTTCTCAGGGGACGCCTGGCACGATAGCCTGCTTGAACCAGTCGTTGGTTGACTAGCCTTCTGGATACAGGCACATTTGTCAGTTGCTGCCACTCAGCCCTAAGCCGATTCGCTGACTTGGTATGGCCATTGCGGACTAACCGGTGCAGCTGGCGATCATCCCTCCTTGTGGTTCTGCGGGGACGTCCTAGCCTCGGTATTGGAGTAGGGACACCCCTCTGACATTTCGTTTCGGGATCTTTGACACCTGACCTTGAGTGATGCCATACTGCCGAGCAATAGCACGCTGTTTCATGCCGTAATTTCGTAAAGCCACCACTCCATGACAAACAGCATTGTCGAGTTGACGGACCATCTCCAGAGGAAGCGGCAATAACTTTTGGAGACGTGCAGCAGTTGTTTTCCACAAATACAGAACGCAACAACTCTTGTATACCTGACTGTGAAGCCAATCATCAAATGCACCTGTCCGTATATTTTGCCATGCCACCTGTGATATAATCCTGTTGTTGACTTCTTGCTGCGACAGACAATCAGTGACATGGTTCTTTGAACAAGTAAATCACCAAAGTGTAAAAGAAACTCACCAGATTGATATACTGAGTTAAGAAAGTAAACCCGTCAAGAAAAAAAAATATATTCCATGTTAAATGCCAAGTCTGTATATATATATATATATATATATATATATATATATATATATATATATATATATATATATATATATATATATATATATATATATATATATATATATATACATACACACACACGCACACACACACACACACGCACACACACACACACACACACACACACACACACATGCCAAAACGATGCTAGCTAGCATTTACTTTTTCATTATTACAATTCCCAAGCATCGCTCAATGGATAATCAAAACTTGCTGTGGGTTGAAGGCAAAATTTGAAAAAAAGTTTTCTTGGGAAATAAGTGGTTTATTCGAAATGAAATACGGAGCATTTGGAAGGATAGAATGATCAATAAATATGGAACAGACCTTCGCTCAAAAGACACAAGAAGAAAGGAATACAGAACACTCAATCTTCTTTCCATTGAAAGAAATTATTCCTCACTGGTACCGCCAATACCAGATCCACACAACAAAATGAGCAGGCGAAGGCTTTACGCATGCACAGGTTGGTCTTGGGCTGGTGTCGTGCAGGTTGGTGTGGCACAGGGCGAAGTGCAAGAGAATTGCGATAAAGAGGCCAAGAGATGATGGGATGCCGATCAGGAGCGATGTCTCTGCAACTCTCAAACTGTCCTTCCATCATGAGCGACGAGATATGGATATGGAGATGTCGATCTCTCAAATGTCCAAGAGCAAATGCTGGGTGCATGTGTGGGAAAGGCCTTTAAGCACCACAGTGACCCCCTTTGCAGCACTCAGCTGCACCCATCATTGGCAGCTGGTGTTTGTGGGGTGTGCCCTTTTCCAATGGGGGGAGGGACGGGTAGCCCCTTGCCAAAGTGCTCAGCCCCTCTTCATGGCCATGTTGCTCACTCTTTCACCGTGGCCCGCTGTCTTCTGGCCAAACGACCTGTGATTTGTCTCATTAAAAGTGTGCCATACTTTGCCATGTGCCTTTGTGCTCAACCCTAACAGGAGGTTTGACACAACACAACCTTACCCTATTCTGCTCTCAGGTTTACAATCACCACCTCCTCGGTGCAGTTTACCATACGACTTATGACTATGACTAACAACTTTATTTACCATACACCTTTATTTACCATTTACATATTATTACTATTTACATATTATTTACATATATACCATTACATATATATCATTTACATATTTACCTTTATTTACCATATTTATTTACCAATTATTTACCATACGACTAACAACTCTGACAGATGTCTAATACAAAAGTAATTCTACCCTACTTGATCACACGCTCCATAATCTTGAAGCCTGGTGTTGACTTAAGGTAAGGGTGCTTGCTTAGGAATTTAGGGTCCTGAGTTCAACTCCTGGTCGGTCGTTGAATTAATACCAGGTGGGGTTGACTCACTCAGCCTGTCATCCTTCCGATGTCTGCGAAATGAGTACCATCTTACTGGGATGAATGAGCCATTCGAGTGTCCTGCATAGGAGTGGCGACCCGTCTAGGATTGTGTCCAATAGCCAATAAACTGCTTTGGCAGCCATATGCATCTGAAGATGCAGGAGTGATCATCATCACCATCACCATCGCCATCACCACCACCATCATCACCACCATCATCTCCATCATCTCCATCATCTCCATCATATCCATCATATTGTTACGGATACGGGGGACGGCTCTCCCGTTAGCAAGGGGTGATTAGCCCCTTGTCCTGTTAAGCTGGCCGTCTCCCCGGTCCTGGTACTTGTAACGCTCTCCCACGGGATGGGACGGATCAGGGTTATGGGTCCAGGGTTTATCCCGAATACCTTTATCCGTACCTCCGCAGAACAAGGAGGCAAGTACCGCTCGAACCCCGGTTTTAGATGGACTAGTTGCCGAGCGGTTTTAGCAACCCGAAGTTCGAGCCATTAACAGTACTAAACCCGATCCTAAACGTTGGCCAAATCGTGCCACAGGTATTCAATGAAGGAAATCACTAAAGCGACCGAATGTGAAGAAGAAGACGAAGGTAGGAAAAACAAATATAATTTATTACTACTGTTTACACCATCAAAGAAACCAAGGAAGAAGGAAGGATCTATATAATAATAGCGTAAGGACTCGACTTTGTTATCCCTTTTACGCCGCACCCAGTGACCCGATGCCCACGGCACTAATGGATTTACGATCTACGAACCGCGCTCTTTGTTTATCACGTACAGCCATACTCGAAAAATCTGAATTAGCCGACGTTGGGGCCCAAAAGCATCCGATTAACTGCCGATACGACACCATCTTTTGACGCCATCGTATTGGCGTCTGCTTGGCGAAGGCGAAGCAAGCCGTCCGCTGATTGGACAGGCGAAGGCGAAAGCAAGCCGTCCACTGAGTGGACAATCCAGAGCATGCATTTGTGCTGGTGTCAGCGATCGTTGTTCATATACGCACTCTTCATTCTCATCTTTCCTCCTAACTCTTACTCGGACAAGCAAATCCCCTATGCCATCCATAATGGTACACTCTATCCATACACCACATCCTCCCTTCCGTGGATGTTCCACGGGTTTCAGCTAGTAATAAAATAAAGACAGAAAGAATGGAAGGAGACACAGTGCAAATATTAACTTATCTATAAACAGTCTTACTTAACCCAGGACAGAACAAACAAAGACAGACTCACACGAATGGGGAATGAAGGGTGGATTGGCTGGAGGGATCAGAAGGTTCAGGTCGGACCACAAACTGGAAGGTTTTGGCAGGGCGCACAGCAAGCAGGTCCTTCCCGGGCTGGGAGCGAGCAGGGCGGCAGCGGCACACGTATCTCGCCCTCCCTTCACACGCCTCGGGCTCTTTTGTCCTCTGCTGCGGTCCTTTCCTCCCTCGGACTCGTCTCACGCGTCTCTCTCCCTCAATCTGCTGCTTTCATGATCGTCGCACGTATATCTCTCTCTTCTCTTTCAAGCTGCTGCTTTCACGATCGTCGCACGTATATCTCTCCTTTAATCTCCCAAGCGCGGGGCTGACACGCCCTCCTCAGTTTTCGGTACCGCCCTCCTCCGCGCTCTGTTTCGTGCCCTTATAAGGCAATGGCATGGTCTTGCTACCTTATTTGGGCAGAGAGTCGAACGGCGCGCCCCTCGTGGCGAGCCACGGGCTTGTGTCCTTACTTGGGCATGGGGCTGAACACCCCGCCCCTCGTGGCGCGCCCTGGGCGTGCCTCTTCCCGGCGACCCTGCCCTTCCCGTCCAAACAGAGCATGGAGCACATCTTCATCATAGCGGCGAACGCCGCTTCCCAAGCCAGGCCAGTTGAGGAGCCGCGCACCCCACGCTTGTTAAGCTTCGTTACCCAGAGAGGGAGAGTTCGGCTGGAAAATGTCATTGAAGGGGAGCTATCCTTACTTGATTCGGTGCATGGAGTATTAACTAATGGGAACAGAGCCTTAATCTAATACACATAATGAGATAACTACTGAACAAGGAGGAAATCTATGATTGGCTACGTGTGGTATATGGAATAACTATGGGAACGACCTTTGACCTTTATACACAACAAATGGAGGAAGGAGGGTGATATTTTACAATTAAACACAATTCTCATATCCATAACAATATCATCATCCTATTCTTGACACAATCTATCTATGGATTTCCCTCCCTCTGCTTCCACATAACACAGCCCCCTCCCTCCCAAGAACCTTGGGTTCCTACCATGGTTCTCCATTTGGAATCCAAGATTCCGGTCTTAACATTTAATGTCGCATACCTAATGATCTGATCCACTAAATTAGAGTGCTGTGGGAGGTGAGCCGCAGCTACCTCATTGTTATCCTTAACACTTCCCCTGCCCTTGGTTTCAAAAGTCACAATAACTTCTACAAAATGTCCAAAAATTCTTATACAGCAAGCACATTTATTCTGCTGCCTTATCCAAGGTGTTGTCCCTTGGGTGGGGAGAGAAGAAGGCAAAACACAAGCAACTAAAAACAGACAGCCTACCATAACCATAATTTTACTTTATTCAATTCAAAAAATCCTATCTAATTGACCATGTCCCCCAGTGGATGGCACCTGCTTCAGCTGTCAGCTGAGCCAAAATACCCAATTCAAAATCTACCTCGCCAATTTCACGGGCTGTGTGCCCTCCAAAGCACATATCAAGTCACACGTGACTGAGAGGAGCATTCACAAATAACCATACCCATGCATTACATTTATATCAATCATCCTAGCAAGGCCATTGCTTCACAATTACCTCTAGATGTGGTCTCAACTCGGCAGCGGAGAGGTCCTTTAATGTGGTTGTGGTGGAGGTGTATCAGTGTGTGTGTGCCCACAGTGCAAGCCAAGTTCCAAAATCAATGATTTCCTTGGGACCCTCCCTTGAGTTCCCACTCCCACCCCCAGCACCACAACAGCTTCCGTTGCTGTACACCCCGCCTTACAGGGTCACCCATATGGCACTCCTTGGCCTACACTTCGTCGTCAAGGGTCCTCCACCTCATGGTCGACCAACCCAACCCTCCTCCCGGCGGGTTCTCCACTACCAGTTGCACGCAATGCTACTGGGGTTGAGGCATGGAGAGGGGCCACAGTATTCGCTCTCTGGAAGCGCCTCATCCACATGCGGACACGCACAACTTCCCCATCCACAAACCTTACACACAACGTTCTCTCCCAAGATGGCATTCATCATCATTATCTACCTGCACTTGCAGTACATGCGAAAGGGTGTCCCTACCTGCCATGGCCTACATACAAACTATCAATCTGTAATGTAAATGCAATCTCTTCTATAAGAGAGCCGTGTTTGTGTGTGTTTGTGTGTGTGTGTGTGTGTGTGTGTGTGTGTGTGTGTGTGTGTGTGTGTGTGTGTGTGTGTGTGTGTGCGCGTGCGCGCGTGCACCACCATTTTTCTCAGAGATGGCTAAACGGAACAACGTCAAACTTTCAGAGGTTTAACAGTGAGTGTCAGGGAGGGTTTCGGGCAAAAAAAATTTTTTGAAAAAAATTGTAAATAATTTTTTTTTTTTTTAGCTCACCTGGAGTGAAGTTCAGGGGAGCTTATGCGATGGCGCGTCGGCAGTCCGTTCGTCCGTCCGTAAACACTTGCAACTTCTCCGAAACAGCTGATGGCATTGCAACCAAATTTGGCACAAGTGATGTGTGTTGTGTTGTGACTAAAGTTTGTTCACGGCATTAAAAAAAAATCTGCCCCTTTGGGGATCAACGAGGGGAGAGGGGTGGGGGGGTTGCCTCCCAAAATAGGTATTTGCTTTCTTCTCAAAAACTACACATGCAGTTCTGATGAAACTTCACCACAACCTTAATCACCCGTGTTATACCAAAGTTTGTTCCTGGAATTAAAATAATCGGGGTCTAAGGTGGTCTGTGGGGGGTGAGGGGGTGGGGTGGGGTTTGCCCCCCAAAATAGATATTTGCTTTTTTCCCAGAACCGACACACACAATTTTGATGAAACTTCACAAACTTAATTATCTGTGATATACCAATGTTTGTTCAAGGCATTGGAAAAATTGGGGTCTGAGGAGGTTCACGGCGTGAGGGGGTTGCCCCCCAAAATAGGTATTTTTTTGGTTTGTTTAAAGTCTTATGACTACGTTGGTATGATTCTACATGCTGCCCTGTCTTCTAGCAAGCATTGAAATTTGGTTTAAAATACACTACATGGCAAAAAGTATGTGGACACCCGAACATCACACCCGTATGTGCTTGTCGAACATTTCATTCCAAAATCATGGCCATTAATATGGATTTTGTCCCCCATTTGCTGCTATAACAGCCTCCACTCTTCCTGGAAGGCTTTCCACTAGATGTTGGAACATTGCTGCGGGGATTTGCTTCCATTCAGCCACAAGAGCATTCGTGAGGTAGGGCACTGATGTTGGGCGATTAGGCCTGGCTCGCAGTCGGCGTTCCAATTCATCCCAAAGGTGTTCGATGGGGTTTAGGTCAGGGCTCTGTGCAGGCCGGTCAAGTTCTTCCACACTGATCTCGACAAACCATTTCTGTATGGACTTCGCTTTGTGCATGGGGACATTGTCATGCTGAAACAGGAAATATTGACATTGACCTAAACATGACAATTTGTGCACCAAAATTGTCATGCTGAAACTTCCCCAAACTGTTGCCACAAAGTTGGAAGCACACAATCGTCTAGAATGTCATTGTATGCTGTAGCGTTAAGATTTCCCTTCACTGGAACTAAGGGGCCCAGCCCAAACCATGAAAAACAGCACCAGACCATTATTCCATCTCCACCAAACTTTACAGTTGGCTCTATGCATTTGTGCAGGTAGCGTTCTCCTGGCATCTGCCAAACCCAGATTCGTCCGTCGGACTGCCAGATGGTGAAGTGTGATTCATCACTCCAGAGAATGCGTTTACATTGCTCCAGTGTCCAATGGCGGCGAGCTGTACACCACTCCAGCCGACACTTGGCATTGCGTATGGTTATCTTCGGCTTGTGTGCTGCTGCTTGGCCATGGAAACCCATTTCATGAAACTACTGACGAACAGTTGTTGTGCTGACATTGGTTCCAGAGGCAGTTTGGAACTCGGTAGTGGGTGTTACAACCGAGGACAGACAATTGTTATGCACTATGGGCGTCAGCACTTGGTGGTCCCATTCTGTGAGCTTGTGTGGCCTACCACTTTTGCGGCTGAGCTGTTGTTGTTCCTAGACGTTTCCACTTCGCAATAACAGCACTTACAGTTGACCAGGACAGCTCTAGCAGGGCAGAAATTTGACAAACTAACTTGTTGGAAGGGTGGCATCCTATGACATTGCCACGTTGAAAGTCACTGAGCTCTTCAGTATGGCCCATTCTACTGTGACTGTTTGTCTATGGAGATTGCATGGCTATGTGCTTGATATACCTATCAGCAATGGGTGTGGCTGAAACGGCTGAATCCACTAATTAGAAGGGATGTCCGCATACCTTTGGCCATGTAGTGTACCTTTGGTCAGTGCAGGATACTGTTTATTCTTTCAGGTAAGCGCCTGATGTATTACCTCTGTTTTTTAATTGCTCTTTAGTGTCTAAGCTTGTATAGCTATGCGAAAGGTAATATTAAATGATCCCTGACCCCCTTTCCTTCGTGAGTGTAGGGAAGTGTTTTAGGTTTTTTTTTTTTTTTTTTTTTTTTTTTTTTGTATACAAGATCGAGGCTCGTGAAAGAGCTAAAATTTCTTTATTGATTACCTTTATTTGTTCTTTGAATTTAATTCTTTGAATTTGAAAAATTGAATCTTTATTGATTACTTTATTTATTTAAAAAATTTCTAAAATTTCTTATTGCTAAAATTGCTAAAATTTCTTTATTGATTACCTTCATTTATTCTTTGAATTGAATTCTTTGAATTTGAAAAATTTAATCTTTATTGATTACTTTATTTATTTTAAAAAATTTTTAAAAAGTACCCACAAAAATAGAAAAAATTGATTTCTTCAAAATGCCAACAGGAATAGAACAGCACCGGGCAACGCCGAGTACCCCTGCTCATCACCAAAAAAACAATTAATGATGGAATTCCTTATTTCACCAAAACCACAGTTAACGACACTTTAACGGAGTCCACGTGATGGCTCTCATTGCCACTCTTGCATGTCACCCAAAACAATACCCCAACTCCCCTGCATTCCCCAAAAGCAAATCATAGTGATTTGTGCCAATGGATAACGGTAAATTTAGCATTTACAATTACCATATCTCGTTCAATTTCAATGCTGCAGCCATTCTTCTCGTAAACATTCCAGTATTTTGGCCTGAAGGAGCTTGCTGGGAAGCTGTAAAAATACACCTGAGACCGGATCTGGTCTTGCTTGTTACTTCTGTCACCGAAGGTTGACTGAGGTTATGTTTTCATCCGTCTGTCTGTTTGTCTGTCTGTGAGCAGGATATCTGAAAAGGTTATGCACAGATTTGGTTGAAATTTGGTGGACCACCTGGGTGTGTGACGGGGACTTTTTGGTTGGAAGTGCCTTTGGTCCTTTATATACAGTGCCTTCAGAAAGTATTCATGCGCTTGAGGTTTTTCAACCTTTTGTTGTGTTACAGCCTGAATTTAAAATGGATTACCATAAATTGAGATTTTTTTTGTCAATGATCTACACATAATACCCCATAATATCAAAGTGGAATTTTTTATTTATTTATAAAATTTTACAAACTAATTGTGTGTGTGTGTGTGTGTGTGTGTGTGTGTGTGTGTGTGTGTGTGTTTGTGTGTGTATATATATATATATATATATATATATATATATATATATATATATATATACATAGGTGTGTGACACCAAACTGAGTGGTGGGAGTGCCGGAATAGAGTCCCATACAGCCCTTACTGCGTGGTCCTGGGAGTGCAACTTGCCACGCAGAAACATATTCTGTCGAAACCATTACACCACCCATTCTTGACTCGTATCGATCGCAGAGATCTGTCGGCGTGTTTTGTATAAAAAAATTGTTTTATGCTTGGAAAGATGACTGAATTTTTCCAATTTACAAATTACCTGCACGTTGTGTACAGGTTGGAGCTTATGAAGGGAAGCAAATGGGGAGGTCGCTGGTTGCGTTAGACAGATGATTGTTGTGTACAGGTTATTTAACACACGTTTTCTCTGCTGGGGAAATTTAAGTGGCCGCTATGAGCAGGTGGTCATTCTGTATAGGTGGTCGTTAAGGCAGGTTTGACTGTGTATATAATTTTATTATTGGACAAAAAGGACTTTATCTGTATGTGGACTTCATGCTTTATGCATAAAAAATGGTGGATATAGTGCCTCCTCATCCCCCTTCTCCGCACCCCCCCCCCCCCCCTCTTCCCTTCTGTTGTCATGAAGATAGTCATGGCTGTTTATAAGTGTTTGCGTATGAATCGTAAATAAATTAATGTGCTTTATTATTTATATTTTTTACTTTTTTTTTTTTTCTCTCTCCTGGTATTGGCTTGGCGGTTAGGGTGCGGCTTGGGATCCCAGGATCCTGGGTTCGAATCCCGGTCGATCACTGAATTAACGCCAGGGGGATTGACTCAGCCTGTCATCCTTCCGAGGTCCGCAAATTGTGGTAATTCCCTGTGTGTCGCAAGAGGCGACTAACAGGGTTGGTGGTAGGAAGGGCATCCGGCCGTAAAACATTGCTTCAAAAAGGGGACCACGGTGCCCGAAAAAGGCCAACCCCTGCTCTGTCGGGAAAAATGGCCTCTAAAGGTGGTTCATTTTTTTGTTCTCAGATGTAAGCAAGTATAAATATTTTCTTACATCAGAGAAGATATATTTACCATTAAGTAAGACAAGATATCTTTAGCATTGCACTGTCTGTTTTTTGTTGTTGTTGCAACAAAACCTAATCTTGATTGGAAGGGAAAATCCAACGATCTTTTAAATTGTCAGCACGTTATAATTTTGTGTGTTCTTTAATATTTGTTCACATTACGAATAACGTGACCTGGCAAGTCATGGTGAAGACTATTCAAAGTCCCAGGTTGATTGACATTAATTACCGGAGACTTCAGTGTTCGTTTTTCAGCCGGAGAGGCCGATGAGATGTCGGTTTGACAATAAACTGCAAATAATAATGAAAAGTGGAAGAATATTTACACATTTCAGCTCGTGCATATACAAGTGTTTTTTTTGTCAAAAATAAATGGTTGCACGCTCGTTTTCAGCCAGGTTTTTAAAAATTTATGTTTTGATGTCTTGGTTTATCCACTTTGTGCTGCCATTCATCGAGCCAGTGGTATATTTTATAATGGTGAATGGTCTAGGATTCCATGCTGGAAGCTTGGCAGCCCCCGAGCGGGTTCCACAGAAGAAAAACTGAAACTATTTTGTGGCTCTTCTCGCTTGGTAATTGTAACCTTGATGCTGTGGCAGAGCCATTCTTTCCTGACAGCTTTTTGGGTGTTTTATTTTATCTTTTGTATTATCTTGCACGTATCTATTTGGCTAAACAACTGAGAGACCGAATTGTTATGTTGGCAGTTATTTTTGAAAAGAAATATCCACCGAAATTAGCCTGTCAGCGAATGAAATACCTGCATTATTCTACATAGAAAACAGCCATAAACATCGTTTCTCGGGCCGGCCCATAAATATTTTGCATGCTTGCTTCTGATTCCTGGAGGCTAATATTTATGTTGTGACTTTTACAGTCGGTACAAAGGACCGCAGTGGTAAAGTGATATCTTATTTTGTTATTTTTATTATTTTTATTTTTTTTACATTTTGCTTTCTGAAAAAATTCCAATTTAAAAATTAAATGCGTTCTCGTGATTGTATGGCCTAGAGGTACGCACACACACACATCTGAGTTGTTCAGCCTGGGTTTGAATCCCGACACAGCTACAAACTGTCATCCTGGTGTTTCAGAGGAAGGGTCGTTCATCAATGTGTGCCTGCCGTCCTATGGACGTTAAACTGGCATTTCGTCTGCCGACATTCGTTGGTGGACGTTAAAGATCCTACGGTGTCCTTCGCAAGCGGTGGGCAGGCTATCGCCGACACCCTGAACAAATTACAAATTCCTGCTCTGACTTTGTGTGTCGGAGTGGTGACCTGTCCAGGGTTGTAACTAGCCATAGAAACCGCTTCGGCAGCACCGACGTTCGTCTTCTATACAGAGCATAATTCATGATCTGATAATGACGATTGTCTCATCTGCTGTGAGGGCCAGGCTGTTGTGGTCCTGTTGGACGGGTGCTGTGATATTTACCTCCGCCATCACATTTTCACCCCTGCCTGCTTGTTTGTATGTGTGCAAGATATCTTATAAAGTTGTGGACGGATTCGAACGAAATTTGTTGGACAATTTGGTGTTTGACAAACACGAAATGAGTAGATTTTTGGTGAAGATCCAGATATTATCATTTTTGAACTGATTCTTCAACATTGAGCGATGGGGCCAAAAACAAATATAGCACGATATCTCCAAACGTTGTGGAGGGATTCTGACAAAACATGGTGTACAGGTTGGGTGTGTGACAAAAAAGAATTGATTCGATTTTGTTGAAGATCCAGATCCGGATCTTCTTTTCAAAATGAGATTTAAAAATACTAGGGCATGCCCGTACTATATATATATCTAAAATTATATCCCCCCCCCCCCCCCCTCTATTTACATGAAATGGTTTGGTCCAAAGCGAACGGCTTGCGAGTACGGTGACAATCCCCCCCCCCCCCCCTCTATTTACATGAAATGGTTTGGTCCAAAGCGAACGGCTTGCGAGTACGGTGTTTTTTATCGGACCCGTGGAATTATAGATAGTAGTTTTAATTAGTTTTAAAACATAGTTTAACGCCAACATAGTTTGCCAACGTGAAATAAATGAATACGCTCTCAAATGTGCCGTCCGAGGCAGAGTCTGTTCGCCACGTTCGGCACACGTGATAGCTCGCTGCTCTCTGATTGGTTGAATCGTTTTTTGGACATAGCTCGGTAAGTACTTGTCCGATTAATATGAAACCTTGAAAAGGCACATCCTCGGGTCCCCAGCAATATACCTGGCAAGTTTAAAGTATATCGGACCCGTGGTTGTCGAGAAACAGCGGTCACAGACATACAAACATACAAACATACAAACAAACATACACACAGAGATTAGTGGAATTATAGATAGATATATATATCTATGTGATTCTTCATCATTGATAGTTCGGGCCAAAACTATGGATAGCATGGCATCTCAAAAGGTTGTGGATGGATTATGCCAAAACTAGGTGGATGAGTTCGTGAGATGGCAAGAACAAGCCAATTGGATTTTGGTTCAAGTCAGGAGATCCAGATCCGGCCTATCATTGGGATACAAAAGTATTAACTGTTGTGCCCGACGGAGGTATGTACTCTACCGAATGCCGTTCTAGTTATGTATTGATGCCTTTCTTGTAATTTGATTCGTCGTCAGTAAGGAAATGTCGTGGTATTTGCTTAGCCATTTTTGTTGTTGCTTGTTGTAATAACAACGCCACTCCACAGGAGAAATTGATGGCATTGACTACCACAAATGGGTTTTTATTATTCCACTTTATTGCTTTCAAACATTGATGTCTACAAAGGAGTAATCGTTCATCATCTTTGGTGCTCTGGCCTTTTTTGTTCACAGTACTTGAAAGACCAGCTTCGGGTGCCTTTCAACTCGCATCAGGCCGTACCGATCCAAAATCGAGGTGCCAACGAAGATTTGTACTCGAACATCGCTGACAATTTTGGCCAAGCAGGTATGAGCTATCTGACGCTGTATCCATATTATTAGTGTTTGCATCAAAATTGTCATGGGCGTCGTTGTGCTTTGCATCACATTGACCTCTTCGTGGTTTGTTTGTTTTTCTTCTCCGTTCCCTGTTGTTACTACAGAATCTCCACAGCATACAGCCATCCCCCGTGGAATCTCTCACCCTGAGGCTTGTCCAACAACTGAAAATGTGAGCACACCAGAGTCTGGGGCTTGTGACTTGAGCAGTCCCTCAGAGGGGCTTTGTGGCGTTTGCAATGTGGGGGCACGTGAAGCTGTCTTTACGACACCTCCCTCCTCCCCGAGCCCCAGCACCGGCAATGTGGTCATCTCCCAGCCTTCGGCCCATTTCTCTGGGCTGCTGGTGAGAACTCTGTCAAAAACTAACCTCAAGGGACACAGATATTTGATTTCCCAAAGCCATGATTGTGTTTGTTGGTGAGGGACTCGGTTTTATGAAATGAGCTGTCCATATGTTGTTCAGTTTAACATCGAACTGTGCTGCTAATGCCAATTTAGTGGAGAGCATGTGTAAATTTCCATAAAGGTTGGTTTATTTGGGTTTTTATTATTACCCTGCGCTTGCGAAGCGAAAATCAGGGTTAGGCATTCGTTTGCGTACGTACGTGCGTACGTGTCTGCATTTTCAAAATACATTTTCTCGGCAACCGTTGGTCCGATTGACACGAAATTTTACCACAGGAGTGCGTCCGCCTGTCTAATTTTTTTTATTAATAATAATGTCATTATGGGTCATTAGCCTGGTGTTGGCTTAGCGGTTAGGGTGCCGGCTTGGGATCCTAGGATCCTGGGTTCGAATCCCGGTCGATCGCTGAATTAACGCCAGGGGGGTTGACTCAGCCTGTCATCCTTCCGAGGTCGGCAAATTGAGTACCAGCTTGCTGGGATGAATGATCCCGGTGTGTACCCAGATTTAGAATAGGTACACCGTATCCCTGCGCATCGTAAGAGCGTGACCAAGGGTTGGCGTCTGGAAGGGCATCCGGCCATAAAAACATTGCCTCAAACAGGGAACCATGATTGTCATGGGGCCCGCAAGGCTAACCCCCGCACAATGGCCTTAAAACGATCATTCATCCATTCATTTTTTTATGACATTATGGGTCACGTTGTACGGACGCCATCTTGGAAAAACGTTACACCTCTACATCTCCCAAACTGCTCAATGGAAAAAGTTTAAACAAGGTTCATTGTCAAGTACTCCCCATGGGGAATAAGATATGTTGATGATGATGCCAAAGGTGTGAAAACATTTTGCTACCTCGGAGACATGCTGAATGGAGAAGGTGGATCAGACTCGGCAACGGTTGCTCGAGTGAGATGTGCATGGAAGAAGTTTCGGGAATTGAGTGGCGTGCTGACGAGGAGGGGAATGTCGTTGAAGCTGAAGGGAAAGGTGTATGCTGCATGTGTGAGAAGTGTTATGATTTATGGGAGCGAGACATGGGTAATGAACGTAGAGCAGCAACGACGGTTGGAAAGGGTGGAAATGCGAATGGTTCGACGGATGTGCGGAGTATCGTTGAGAGAGAGGAAGACAAATGATGAATTGCGAAAGATGATGGGAATAGAGCCTGTGATTGATGCTGTGAAGAGGAACAGGTTGAGATGGTTTGGTCATGTGTTGAGGAAGGATGAAAGTGACTGGTTGAGAAGAGTGATGGAAATGAATGTAGAAGGAAGTAGAAGACGGGGAAGACCGAGAAAGACTTGGCTAAAGATGGTGGAAGAAGAAATGCGGGCAAGGGGGTTAACAAGGAGAGATGCAGAAAATAGGGCAAAATGGAGAAGATTGTCATGGGGACCGCAAGGCTAACCCCCGCTCTAGCAGGGAAAATGGCCTTTAAAATGCATGTTGTTGTTGTTGTTGATGATGATGCCAATGGTGCCTTCATTATGACGTCATAATTCGACAAGTACAACGCTTGATCTGATCAGTATGAAAATTGTTTTTTCCTCTGTAACTGTAAGTCTGATTGACATAAAATTTGTACCATAGGAGCGCCTCCTCCCGTAGAATATGTCAATGATAATTATGACGTCATAGGTCATGTGGTACAGGCGCCATCTTGGTAAAACTGAAAAACGTTGCACCTCTACATCTCCAAAACCGCTCCATGGAAAATATTGAAACGTGGCTCATTGTAAAGAATTCCATATGGGGAATAGGTGTTAACGATGACATCATTGGTGACGTCATTATGACATCATAATTCGACAGGGACAACGCTTAGTCTGCTCAGTTTGAAATTTATTGAGCATGATCTATGCAACAATTACATTAGAGGATATACATTTATGATGCCATCGCTCACGTGGTCTGGCCGCCATATTGGATCAAATAAAGAAGAAAAAAAAAACCTTCAAAAACAGAAAAGTTGGCTTGCACAAAGTTGACTGTGCAGGTTAGGTATTCTATGAATACTATCTAGTTTATTCAGTGAATGGGAAAATATCCCCCAAGAGTAATGATGCTCAACACTGCAAACATTTATTTTGAATGATCATCTCTTTAGTATTGATAGAAACTGATGACAGTGGATCCTGACCCATGTTCTTGATGACATGTGGATTCTGACCCATGTTCTTGATGATATGTGGATCTACCTATTGTATGTTATAGTCAGCCTACTATAACACGACAATGTAAGTGCACTGCATCTCGAGCAAATCCTATGAGGACTCCCATTTTTCTTCTCCTTCGTTCATATGCACTACATGCCTGTGGGTTGCATCATTTGCTGGGGCTGCAGCTGTGCCGCTGATGCAGTGCCCCCTGTAGGTTAGAGCAGAAATTTGAAATTTGTGCAGGGTGTCAGTGATAGCTCGTTTACTCTTTGCAAAGTACAACGTGCGTGGGATATATAACGTTGACCGACTAATATTAGCAGACGGGTCGTCCAGTTTAACATCCCTCTGAGGGACGCTTGCACTCCCTGTGAAACATCGGAATGATAGTTTATTGCTGCGTCAGAATTTAAACCGAGGCTATACAGCTCAGAGGTGAGTGTGTGTTCTCATTAAGAGATGTTTCGTTTAGTTTAGTCAACTCTAGTTTCCTCCATACTCATTCAACCCTTTCTCCTATTTTCTCAAATCCATGTCCTCACTTAGGGACTTTTCCCAGATTGTTTTCCACGGTTTTGCTTAAATATTGTTTTAATGTGTTTTAACTTTCCCCTGCAGTGTTTTATTCAGTGGTTTGTTACAACACGCTGTTTTTCTTCCTATTTAAAAGGCTTTTTTCAATTTCCTCTTCAATTCATTCCACTTCAAAAAAAATTCAATTCAATTTATTCCACATTCCACTTCAATTCATTCCCCCCTCACCCCTCCTTTTCAATTCTCGCCCCTCCCCTCCTAAACTCCCTCCTCGCCCCTCCCCTCTTAAACTCCCCCTTTCACCTCCCCTCCAAATCTCCCCTCACCTCTCCCCTCCAAAGCTCCCCCTCGCCCCTCCCTTTCAATTCTCCCCCTCACCACTCCCCTCCTAAACTCCCCCCTCGCCCCTCCCCTCCAAATCTCAACCCTTGCCCCTCCCCTTCAAAACTCCCCCCTCGCTCCTCCCCTTCAAAACTCCCCCCTCGCCCCTCCCCTTCAAATTCCTCCCCAACCCCTCCCCTTCAAATCGCCCCCCCCGACCATCTTTCTCCAATTCTCCCCCCTCCCCCCTCCTCCTCAAAGTTGCCTCCTCCCGACTTTGTCTCCCTTCTATCTCATACCTCCACCTCCTCCAACCTTCTACTTTGCTCTGCCCCCCCTCAAACAACCCCTCACTGTGCCTCTTCCCATCACCACCGCTCCTTCACACCCTCTCTCTATTCTCTTCACCCTCTCTTTTGCTCAAGGTCATCTGCCATCAGCTTAGAAATCACCCAACACAACCGCTTTACACAAAAGGTGCAAAAACAGATCCTTGCAACTGCAGACCAATCGGCCTACTCCCAATTATCAGCAAAGTCATGGAATCAATCATTGCTTCAGACATCAAATCCTTCCTCTTCTCCAATGGCTTGATCTCTGATCATCAATTTGGTTTCAGACCTGGTCACTCTACTCTGGACATGCTGCTTCTGCTGTCTCAACAATGGATGGAGGTCCTCAATGCCAAACAGGAAATCAGAGCCGTCTTCCTTGACATATCACGTGCCTTCGATGCGGTCTGGCACCCCGCTCTGCTCACAAAACTCTCCTACGGTATCCATGGAAATCGCCACGCATGGCTTGCGGACTTCCTCTCTGGTCGTAGTCAACGTGTGGCCCTGAATGGATTTCTCTCATCTCCCCTTCCTGTTCAGGCTGGAGTTCCCCAAGGCAGTGTTCTGGGACCTCTGCCTTTTCTGGTCTTTATCAATGATCTCTCGGACTCTCTGAAAAATCCTCTCTATCTCTTTGCTGATGACTCCACTCCCTACCACTCCATTCCTCATCCCTCAGATCGGCAGTCTGCAGCCTCCTCACTCTCTGCAGACCTGGACAAAATCACAGACTGGTCAATCAATTGGAACATGTCTTTCAATCCTGACAAATCTCACACCCTTACTATGTCTCTCCGAAAAGACCAACTGGACAACCCTCCCATCTACTTTCTCAACAATCCTCTCCAAGAAGTTCTGTCACTCAAGCATTTGGGTCTCACTATCTGCCCTGATCTTTCCTGGGAAACCCACATTTCCAAGCTGGCCTCCAAACCCAGTCGCCGACTGGGCATCCTCCGTCGTGCAAAGTCCTTCCTTGGCAAACCTGAGCTCCTCACCACATACAAGGCTTTCATCTGCAGCTCAATGGAATACTGCTCTCCCCTCTGGGCTGGTGCTCTGGCCTCACTCACACCTTGCTTGGCTTCACGCTGTTGAAACCAAAGCTTTCAGGATCATTGGAATCTCCCGCGATGAAGCTGATTGTGAGGGCCTTTCACTCACTCACCGCAGGCAGGTAGGTGGTCTTTCTGTCTTCTACAGACTCCTATCCGGCCTCGCTCCCCCAGCTCTATCTGTGCTCTGTCCCCCAAATATTCCCACAAAATCGCACAAGATCTGCCAGCAACCCTCTTATGGTGAAATTGCCAAAATCAAGACTCTCTGCTCACCTTCACTCTTTCATTCCTCTTTACTCCCGCCTCTGGAACAAAACTCCCTCACTCTCTTCAATCCCACTCCTCCCTCCAGGTCTTTAAAACAGCTGTTCACCACCATCTCTTATCTTCCCCCATCCAAAACCTTGATCTTTTCTACCCCCATTAATTCACCCCAGATACACTTTTTTGAAATACCATCATCGTTCCTGGAATTCCTTGCATGTCCATGTGTTTTCTAACTCATCTATTCCCCCCCCCCCCCCCCCCCTTCCCATGCCTCCTACCCCCAAGCCCTCTCCCTCCCACATATCTCCCGATGTCCCTGTTCTCTGCTGTTGTACTTGTGTGCTTCCCTCTCTCTCCCTTTATTGTATTTTGTGTGTCGGGTTTTTTTTTTTGTGATTAATGTTGGCTCTTACATGAGCCTCGATTTTGTATACAAAAAAAAAAAAATAGATTGTTTTGACGTTTATCATTAAAACTCCACTGTTGCTTTCATTTGTTGAATTGATGATATTTGTGAAGTTTTGATGCTTCATTTGTGTCGATGAGTCTGTGACTGGTGAAGTTTTGATAACAGTTTATTCTAAGGATGTCACTTGTGAACCTGTTCTCAATGTAGTCGTTTCATCTTTCCTCTTTGGTCTACAAGAGCTCCGCATTGTTGTTATTGCTGTTGTTGTGGTTGTTGTTGGGGGGTCGATTGTTGAAATGTGCACCCATTGGTCGGACAGCTGTCGGACCCACCCACATTTGTCGCTTGACTCCACCTACCATGGCACCCAGACGAAATAATATGGCCGCCATCTTGGTTTTCTGGTGGGCCTAAGACATCAGGCCTGTAGGCCTCTGCTGATTATTCACTGCCCGGGTTTGTTGCATCAGTTCTCCATTGGCTTTGCTTGGGTCGAGTGTTATATGAGGAACACAGAAAAATGTAATTGTGTGTCGAATAAAAATTCTTATTACGGTTTAATCAAGCCTGTCAGCATGCATGGTATGCGCCTCCCTAAAGCCGTTCCTGTGCTGATTTTGTGTGGAACATCATCCGATTTCCATCGGCTGTGTTACTCACGATGCGGTCTGCATGCGTCTTTTGTTACCTCTTCCACAACTGGATAAAATGATTCACAAATCATGAATAAAACTGGACACTTGGCAAAAGTCGTTTGCTAGATTTACATGTTCTTTCCCCCGTCAACTCTTGTGTCCAATTTATTTACGTAAAATAAATGCACAGTAATTACACTAAAAGCGTGAATGAGGGGTCGTCATGTCCACCCATAATTTGCGTACTCATGGGGGCTGTTCAAAAATTACATAACGCTCAGAGGGGGAGTGGGGTGGGGTGTATGTCTAAACATTACAGATAGTTAAGGGGGGCGGGGGTGTGCAGTGCCGTTACGTTACGCTATTAGCCAAAGACTATTTTGTTTCCTCTATAATAGTCACAGATTTTGCATTCACATCTTACATAATAAAAACGACGTAAAATAAATTGGGGGAAATTGTAGCGTGTGGTACTGCATTGCATTTATACACCGCTTGAAACGTAAATCTTCAACGTTACATTTTCTGAAACAGGAAATGAATGAATGAATGATCGTTTTAAGGCCATTTTCCCCGCTAGAGCGGGGGTTAGCCTTGCGGGCCCCATGACAATCATGGTTCCCTGTTTGAGGCAATGTTTTTATGGCCGGATGCCCT
This sequence comes from Myxine glutinosa, assembly GCF_964187855.1. Lineage (NCBI taxonomy): Eukaryota > Metazoa > Chordata > Myxini > Myxiniformes > Myxinidae > Myxine > Myxine glutinosa. The sequence continues at coordinate 23,650,171 of NC_136266.1, read as the reverse complement.
TCCTGACGCCAACCCTTAGTCGCCTCTTACGATACGCAGGGATACGGTGTACCTATTCTAAATCGGGGTACACACCGTGCGTTCTGAAACAGGAGAGGAAAGCTATTTGACTCCTACAATTTGAACAGATAATATTGATTGCTGGCATTTGGAAGTCTATTTAAGAGTGATGAGGAAAAATACAGTGGACCTCACATGGAAAAATTGCAGGGCTGAAAGTGAAGTTGCCAATGTTTCAGAAAAGAGTTGTCGACCATAAATGTGCATTAAAGCAGACGTACTTATCATTCTTTTGGTCCAAAAAATACAACTAGACTAACACTCGGTAGAGCGTATACCTCCGCCAGGCTGAGCGGTTTAAGTTTTGTGTCCCACTGATCTGCATCCAGATCTTCACCAAAATCTAATCTGCTCTCCTTGTCACCGGCACAACTCATCCACCAATTTTATCATAACTTGTCCATAAACTTTCGAGATATCGTGCTCTATATCGTAATTGGCGCCATCACTCAATGGTGAAAAATCACTTGGAAATTAAAAAATAGAACCTCTCATATCCGGATCCCAATTGAATCAATTCGTCTTTGTCGCACACCCGTCTTGTCCACCAAATTTCGGCCAAATCCGCCCATAACCTTTTGAGATTTTCTCCTCACAGCCAAACAGAGCCACGTGCCTTTCTCTGTAATACCCTTTCTGAACTTTGTTGTGCTGCATCTTCATGTTGCTGCTTTGTTTCTAATTAAACCGCCTGGTTATGTGCATTGTACATGTAAGGGAAGCTGTCACGTTATTTTGAAGGATGAAGGAATTGCCATTCCTTCTACGCATGTTTATTAGAAAGCTAGCCTTGCTGTGATTGCTGTTTGCTCTCTTGGGCCTTCTGTATTTGATAAGATATCCATCGCATGTTCGACCTAAGGTCCCGGAATTCACAGATTGATTTGGATACATTTCCTGCCACACCTATAGGCCCGATTATCAGGTACAACAGAAAGTAAATCTGTGGAGCCATCTTGTGGTTAGTTGAAGTGTATTTTGAGAGAGATCTTTGGGAATGGACCTTTTGGATATCCTAAGCAGGACAACAACGGAGACGAAACCCATTGCATGCGTGGTGCGATCCAAAATGGTCTCGATCCTCCTCTTTTTCTCGGGAAAAGGTCCTTGTATCATATTTTAACAATTTGAATTATGGACAAATATGGCAAATTACCTTGGAGCTGTCCAGTCTGGATTTGATTCTCTACCTGACTATAAACTTTCAGGTTTGTGCTTGCTGGCAGGATGTTTCATCGTAAAGTGTACAGTGCATAGGATGGACATTAAAGTGGGTGTCCCATCTGCCATCCTTGCCTGAAGAGCGTCACATATCCCACTGTGTATTTTGTGAAGAGTCAGCGAGTTATTACAGGCAACCTGAGCAAATTACAAATTCCTCCCACCTTTACTTGTACGTCAGGCCTGGTCAGCCGGTTGGACCAAAACCTTTCTCCATCCTACCACATAAGAAGTTTGGAATAATTGTGGCCATTAAAAGCAGTAGTAGCTGACCTATGGCACCGGCAATTAACTTTTTGACAGTTTTAAGACACGTCTTCACCACCCACCCCTCTGCCACCCCTCTTTCCTCACCACTGCCCCTTTTTGTTATGATCTGGGATTAGACTCTATGGTATTTACAACCTGGGGTCACAGCATCCAGAATTGAGTGCTCATTTGAGAGCACCAAACTGTCCGATCTTCCTCGGGATCAATTTGTTGGCCAATGCTGCACTTTTGAACATTAATGTGAGGATGGCTACAAGAAAAATAAAACAACTCGTCAGCTTTGTCTCCATTATATAAACGATTTACAACTCTCTTCTTCTCCCCTTCCAGAGTTTGAAAAAAAACCAGGGGGATATTGTAACCGGCTCCGTCTGTCATGTTGTCTCCTCCTAAGCGGTTGGGCAGAAATTCACCAAACTTGGTAGTTATGGTCACCGCATGGCATGAAGGTGCGGGAGCCATATCATTTTTTCTCCACCCTCTGGGTGTGGTCAAAAGGTCAAATACCAAAAAATGCCAATTATGGGCACATTTTAAAACCTCTTTTAATGCAACTTTGTGTATGCAATCAACACGAAGGGACCCATGAAATATATAACATTTTTGGGGATTTAACTCCTGGTTTATGCCCCCGTGGAGTGGGGACTTAAGAGTCACAGGTGTGAATTTTTTTTACCTCGCAATTTGATATTGGGTCGTTCCCGGTGGAGCATTTTACTCTGTTTTAACTTTGCTTTAGGGTGGAAGTGTGGTGATTTGTGTGGGTGCCTCATCGACTTTGCTCTCGTGTATGTAATTAGTGTATTTACGCTTGCTTGTTTTTATGAAATATTGAGGTTCATGGAAGAGCAAGATGACAGAGTCAAAGACCTGCAGTCTCCCTCCCAAATTCGAGGCTGGATAATCGGCACGTGTGAAAAGGTAACAAATCGACATTGGTGCATCGGGGCCACAATTTGAACTTGACATGAAAGCGCATACATCGCACGATAAGATCAAGAATTGATCTGTAAGTCTGGAATTTGTGCTATTATTTGTACAAAGCAAAATTTTTAACACTGCAGTGGTTTTACGGTTGTGCTGAAATACTGCCAAACTTGCCATGACTCGGGGATGCCCTCCCACCCCCCTCCCTTTCCCCCTCGTTACTGGGTGAGTGTAAGCTTCCTACAAAGCCTCAGTGGAGGCCGCCAGAAGAACAGCTGTTCTCGATGACTACCGGCCTTTTCCCTGCATGAGGCTTGAAAGCTTTCACCGGGCTGCCGTCGTCTACTCCAATTTAACAAATTACTCGCTTTGACCCTAATTGGAATGTTGCTTCAAGTTTTCCTCCTCCCGTCGCGAAGGAATCGCCAAGCTTGGCGGCCGGCTGCTGGGGCACGTTACCGGCACTTTGTTCTCATTTGCATGGCTGGATTGACTCCAGACGTACCCTTGCCTTTTGGAAACTCATGGTGTCCTGGCCTGGAAGGGTTTGGAAACATTTCGATTTAAACTCGTGAGTGGATCTCCCTCGTGGTCTGGAATTGGAAATGATGATGCGACCAAGTAGAATTTGGTCATGTGGGGTAGTGCTAAATTTGATCCGTGGTTCCAGAGAGCACAACCACGGGCACCTGCTTGAGATGTGTGTAGAACTGAATGATCAGCAAGATTTTGTAAAAACAAAATGATGTTGCGCATACAGGATGGCCTAACACACAGTTTACCGTTAAGTGTAACTGATTATTTTTTGGGGGAGAGAGGGTGGGATGGGGGTTGGAGGGGGGGCGGGTGGTAGGTATTTTATGTACTTTGACTGATGTATCGTATTTTTGCTCTAAATATAAGCGGTTCACCAAGTCTTAGCCAAACTTTGTCTGATGTATAGTTATTTTACCGAATTGTGCCAACACTACCGAATTGTAATCTCAGGATGTCTTAGGATATCAGGATGTCTGTCTGTCTGTGAGCACGATGTCAAAAAGTTATGCATGGATTGGGACAAAATTTGGTGGACAGGTTGGGTGTTTGACAAGGAAGATCTTATTGGCCCCTACCGGTGTACACCGGAGGGGACTATAGGTTTGCACTCCGTCCCTCCGTCCGTCAGTCCGTCACGCAAAGAACAGTTGTTTTCCCTGGCTTTTTTTCTAAACTCTTAATGCTAATGATTTCAAACTTGGCACATGGTTTCCTCATGATAAGTTACAGATCAAGTTCGAACTTCACGACGTTTAGATCATTTTTGACAAAGTTATGGCACTTTGAACTTTGGTAATTTCCCCAACAGTTTTCCGGACGACAGACAGCCGGTAGGGGACATGTATTGCAGCGCAATACTCAGAATGCTTGTTCAATTTTATTGAAGATCTGGAACCGAATATGAAAATTTAATTTTATAAGTGATTCTTAACAATTGAGAGATGGGGCCAAAAACGATACGTAGCACGATATTTCAAGAAGTTGTGGACGGATTATGACAAAACTTGGTGGATGAGTTGGTTGAGTGACGAGAGCAAGCTGATGATATTTTGACGTGTAGCGAGGACGAAAGGCCGGATATGGATCCAGACCAGTCGGTGGAATGAAAACGTCGAACTGTTTAGTTTGGCAGAGGTATGCACGCGCTCCACCGAGTGCTGTTCTAGTTTTTTGTCTGCAGTCTGCGTTACCCCGGTTGTCATCTTGGCCCTGCACCTCGAACCTCACATTGTCATGATGTTTTCATTTTCAATTGACGAATGGTCTATTCACTGCAACGCAGAACATCATTTTAGTCTATAATTGAAGAAATAATGTAATTTTGCAAAATGCCTTCATCGCATATTGCTGTTGCTTCATATAAATATGAAGTTTTCATGTTTCTTCTGAGGGATTTGATGTCGAGCCAATGTTGTCGGAGGAAAATGTGGCTCTTTATCATGCTGCTGGGGGGCACGGGATCACTTCCACACACCTGGGGCACCGAGGTCCAAGGGGTCTTGTCGTTTGCTTTGCATGTGGAGTTGCTATCGATTTGCATGAAGAGAAAGATTTTTTCACTATCTCTTAGGCCTGGCAGAATAGCCTAACCTAGCCTCGGAGTATGTGCACTCAGCTCTGAGCTGTCTAGCCTGGGTATGAATCTCAACCCAGCTGTGAACTGTCGTCCTGGTGTTCGCATGCAGGGCGAGGCGTCGATGTGTGTGTGCCGTCGTCCCTCGGATGGATGTTAAACTGGGTGTCCTCTCTGCTAATATAAGTTGGTGGACATTAAATATCCCACTATGTCCTTTTCGAAGAGTACGTGGGCTATTGCTTGCACCTTGAAGAAATTACAAATTCCTTTGCACTGTCGAGTATACTGCATAGGAATGGTGATCCATCCAGGATTGTAACTCCATAACGTACTGCTGCTCCCCACCCCACCCCCTCCCCCCAACCAAAAAGGGGGAGTAGATTAATCGTATTTCAATTATTCTCCTGTTTTCTTCTTTATTTGTTCCTTTTTATGCAAGTGTCTATGCTCATGCAGGAGCTTATTGACAAAGGACAGCAATTCAACAAACGACCAAAGGCTATGGAGGGATTGGTGGACAAACCCTGAAGGAGTAACAATGGGTCTGGAGAGGAAAAGCATGGGGGTGGGGGGGATCGGCATGTATTACAGGAGCTCATGGATGTGCACAGGTGAGTGCATCAGACAGTGATAGGCAGAGAATTTGAAAGACTGAAGTGAGGAGGACGAGACCACAGACACAGGGAGACGATCACACAATTGGGAGAACAAGGGAGTTAACGAATGCAGGTGAGCAACCAGCCTCGACCATGGGAAGGTGAGCAGGTCTTTGATTTAACAATGAAGACAGTTAATGTGGAGATTCCGAGTTTGTGTTTTTCTCAGTTTTTCTCTTTGTGGAGTTTTTCTTTTCACTCATACAAACGATCTGATGTTCCAGGAGTATTTTATGGAATTTTAATTATACAAGGTCCATGGAGGGGGTTGTGCAGTGAAAGCCAGGGAGCCTTGGGACATCCCCTCTTGCAGCTATTCCTGGCCAATGATGTTAAGTGCCAAGGTGTTTGTACTTAATACCATTGGCTAAGAATCGCTGCTACAAGGAATGTCACGATGCACACCAGACTCCTCTATAACCTAAAACGTCATTGGATAATGCAAGATTCCATATTTGGATTGATATTGTATTGTTTATAGCGTCCTGATGGTAAAATTATTGGACTTGTTATCTGAAGTTGTGGGTTCGGATCCTGGGGAATCCGAAAATGCAACACACCGTCGCTTCATGTTGTTTGCCAGGATCTAGCAAACGCTGATGTCGGTCTGCATTTTGTTTTCTCATTGACCTTATGGCAACTTGTGGTTGGCTCTAAAATTCTACCTGTGGAAAGGATGCGAGTTTAAATTCCAACCACCACACAAAATTTAACGAACTGAATTAAAAATAAAAGAGGCAAAAATAATGGTTGGAGTCATGGAGTCAGATGCCCAAATGTGTGATGCAAATTTTGTTTAGCCGATGACAATTCTTGCACAACTTTCTCCAACACAACAACAACAACAACAACAACTCGAATGGCACGCGTTAGAACGCATACCTCCTCAAGGCTGAAGTTTTTTTTTATATATATATACAAGATTGGGGCTCGTGTAAGAGCTAATATTAATCACAAAAAAAACAGACACACAAAACATACAATAAAGGAAGCGGGAGAAAAGATGGGGAGAGAGAGGGAAGCACACAAGTGCAACAGCAGAGATCAGGGACATCGGGAGATCTGTGGGAGGGAGAGGGCTTGGGGGTAGGAGGCATGGGGAGGGGTGGGGGGGGTGGGAGAGATATAAAACACATGGACACTGCTAGGACTTCCAGGAATGGAGTTGGTATTTCAAAAAAGGGGATATGGGGTAAATTTACGGGGGTAGAAAAGATCAAGGTTATGGATGGGGGAAGATAAGAGATGGTGGTGAACAGCTGTTTTAACGACCTGGAGGGAGGAGTGGGATTGAAGAGAGTGAGGGAGTTTGTTCTAGAAGCGGGAGTAAAGAGGAATGAAAGAGTGAGGGTGAGCAGACAGTCTTGATTTTGGCAATTTCACCAGAAGAGGGTTGCTGGCAGATCTTGTGCGACCTGTAGGAGTATTTTGGGGACAGAGCACAGATAGAGTTGGGGGATCTAGGCCAGATAGGAGTCAGTAGAAGACAGAAAGACCACCTGCCTGCCTGCGATGAGTGAGTGAAAGGCCCTCACAATCAGCTTCATCGCGGGAGATTCGGTTTACATTTTGTATCCCACTGATGGGCCGGATCTGGATTCGGACCTGAACCACAACCGAATCGGCTTGTTCGTGTCACTTCCCCAACTCATCCACCAAGCTTTGTCATAATCCGGCGAAAGCTTTTTGAAATATCATGCTGGATATCGTGGTTTGTCCAATCTCTCAATGGTGAAGAATCACTTAAAAGTTAAAAGAAATTATCTTATCCAGATACGTATCTTCATTAAAATCAAATCAATTTGTCCTTGTCACACACCCAACTTGTCCATCAAGTTTCGTCCAAAATAGTCCACAACTTTTTGAAATATCCTGCTCACAGACAGACAAACATGGGTAAAAACATAAACTCTGTCCAACTTCGGAGGCAGAGGTAATAACGGAACATTTGAATGTTGTTCCGAGCTATTCGAAGACACAAAAGCTGTTTAATGGGATTGGTGAGGTCTCTCTCACGAGTATATTATGGGCTTCTCATCTATTGAGTCATGCTGGTCTACATCAAAGGTTTTGTCTATGTATAAGACCAGGATAATTTAATTGTTAAACATTGCATCAATAGAAATTGGAATTTGACATACCTACCCAAAAGTATATCTTGCGAACAGTGTAATTGTAGATTTGATATTGTTACGGATCTCGGTTTCGGCACTCCCCTTACCGAGGGGGGTTTAATCCCCTCGTCTTTTAAGCTGGCCGTCCGAGTCCTGGAACTATCTCGCTCCTTTGCGGGATGAGATTGGCCAGGGTGATTGGTCAAGGATTTCCCAAATACCTTCACCAATCTCTCCGCAAAGCAGTGAAATGAGTCCCCGCTCGAACCGCGGATGTGATGGTGGATTGCCGAGCGGTTTAGCAACCCGCAGCTCGAGCCGTTAACAAAGGACTAAACCCGACTATAAAGCGTTTGGCCAAAATCGCGCCACAGGTATTCAATGGGAAGAAGGGACCAAAGCGATCGGGGGAAAGAAGAAGCCAAAGTAAGGAAGGGTGAAGGAAGAACAAATATGATTTATTTACTACACTACAATAGTCCATGGGCCAGGATCCCAAATTTCCAGTATCGGTACCACCCGGGGTGACTAATTCTCTTTGGTGTTTTTAACTTGCTATATGTCTCTAGTTTGCATTTTGATATGATAGCCCTTGCAGACTCACAGCTTTTAGAGTTTAGCACTTCTTGTAATGGACATGCCCCATGGATGAAAGGCGTGAACACACACTTTACCACTATCCTTTATTCTCACACCACAATCTTTCTGTTAAGAATCAGTTCAGTCATAGACAAGCATAAAATACCACATAGGGATCCTTTCTTACCAGTATCACGAATGTAGGCAGTCATTCTCGTACATAAAGGCAGATTTTGTAGATGAAGTGGGTTGTTTTCAAAAAAATTCGAACTTAACTTAACAAAATATTTATGCAAGTTGAACAAAATATTTATGTTTTTGTCAAGTCACACCCTGTGACAAATCAGACTCTAGGTTTCCTGTTTTAAGCAAGGTCTTTGATTCAATAGAATCAACATGCATCCATGACACTTTTTCTTTGGCTCTTAACATTATTAAATGAAGTACAGTTTCACGTTTCTGTTTGTGCATAATTATGCCACCAAGTTATTCATCATCACCGTCATCCATATCAGTCAGTTAATTCCACTTCTGGCTCTTCTTCACTGGCTTGGTTGCTGCACGTTTGTAGTTTGCACATGTCTGTGCACTTCAGGCCATTGCTGAGGCAGTTACATGCTGGTAGTTTGCATGACCGCACATATTTGCAGGAGAGCAGCTGCAGCACAGCATCTGGTGCAGGCAAGCCATGCATCCACTCAACAGCCAGCTTCCCATCCTCATCAGTTGTCCAACCACAGTCCTTTGGGCTTGGAACATAGGGCTGGCTTTGCAGACATCTCCTCCAGATGGCAGCTTGATAGTTTGCACGGCGAGCATGCATGAATAGACAGTCCTCACAAGGAGGGAGTTGACTTGACTCAACTTCTCCACGTCTGGCACAGAACAGTTGGTATCGAAGCTTGTTGACTTCAGATGTGCGGCTAGAAGGCATGTACATATGGCAGGTGATCTCCTGTAGCTTCTGGAATAGTTCTGCAGATACTTCCCATGAACGTCCAAGTTCCATGAAAGCTTCCTGGTAGGTCTTGTCAGACTTCACCTGCTTCAAGGTCGTCATCTTCCCACGGCCAGCGAATGCACTGACTGTATCACAGCCCGTGAAGGCATGCATACCAATCAAGGCATCACAGACAGTACCTCCCAGTGCATGGCTTAGCTTGGTGATGTCCAGGAACCTTGTCCGGTTCTTCCTCCCGGACAGCAAAGACCAAATCACTGCCAAAAGAAGTGGAAAGACGTTGGACTCTCTTGGAGAGATTTGCACAGTCACACTCTCCAGTCAGCAGGGTACACAGGAATTCCTTGACCAATTCAGGAATGACACTCTGCTCTGTATTGGGTGGCCATGCTTGACTGACGTCTTGCTTCTTGATCTGATTCCTCAGCTGCATTGCTGCTTTGGTTAAGACATCTCCAGAGCTGGCAGTCCTTGCTTCTTGCAGATCCTTCTTCATGTTGTGGGCTTGTTTGGCAAGATCATCCATAGAAAGGCTGTCTGGATAGAGGAGAATCTTTCCTTTCTCATCAGAGACAAGGTGGAGTGATCCTCCCAGCTCACTTTCCAGCTTACGACGAACATGTTTCTTCGTTGAGGGTTTCATTTGGGTGATGCCATGTGCGTTCATGGATCTCTCTAGCCTACCTGTGAGGTCTGTCATAGGCAGTATTTCAGGATTGGGAAAGAATTCATTCCTGATATACAAGAAGAGTTCCTCGTAGGCTTTTCTCACTGCTTCCTCATACTCTGCATCCTCTCTTTGTTCATTCTCCTCACCTGCACCAGAGCTGGCAGAAGACTCGTCTTTTGTGTACAGTTTGTAGCATGACTTGTGGTAATGTCCCTCTGCAGCAACAAGGTCTCTGCTCAGTAAGGCAAGGATTCTTGGATCCAGTTTTTTGGTTGCTGCGTTGCGAACCCTGGCATCTGCACGTAACTCAACACACTGGATGAAGGGTTCCCTTGTATTGTGTCCTTTTCGGTATCTGCTCGACTTGTTGCAGAAAATGCAGATTTTATCATACACTCTTGATGTACCTGGCGCATCCCCAGCTGATCTTGAACTGACCTCTCCAGGTTCATCTTTGGGGTCTTTGGAAAGGAGAGAGTCAAGAGACTTCTTCATGGTGAAAATGCTACGGCATTTGCAATGATACTGCAATTGTGGTATTTGTCCTTCTTCAATGCCTTTGGCTATATCCAGAAGTGGAGCATGCTGTCTGATCTCTGCAGCCCTGAGCAAAGTGTTCCATGAGTCCAGATCTTGTGGTGACACCAGGGAGTCGGAGTCTTCATTAGAGCAATGAATGATACAGTCAGTGCGTGCTCGCTTCCTTGGCAGGGTGGCACCTTCATCTCTACTTGGTGGATCCATCATATACACCTCAGGACGTCAGCACACTACAGTAGACACCTGCAATGTACAAGCAGCAATCCATGTTCCAGCAATCCAATGCATTCTTTGTTCTGACAGTACCATTGAAAGCAAAACAAAATCTTATCTAGGATCTGCCACATCTTGACCTCACTGGTAAGTTAATCCTAGAAAAGGAAAGGATATTACCATAGTTAACTGATCTTAACTAATCAAACTTAATTAACCTTAATTAGAACTGCAAAAGATAACTTACATAGCCAGATATCTCACCAGTTCCATCAAAGGAGCTGAAAAAAAAGCTTACATCTATCTGCAATTAACTCTTCCTAGAAAAAAAGCTGAACGTGAGTACACAATTATCCAAAAAGAAAGTACAGACAAATAGGAAATGCATTTATTTTGCTCTGATCTATATATAATTCCATTAATCTCTGTGTGTATGTGTGTTTGTATGTGTGTATGTGTGTATGTGTGTATGTGTGTATGTTTGTCTGTGACCGCTGTTTCTCGACAACCACGGGTCCGATATACTTTAAACTTGCCAGGTATATTGCTGGGGACCCGAGGATGTGCCTTTTCAAGGTTTGAAATTAATCGGACAAGTAGTTACCGAGCTATGGCGATTTCTTTACCAAACACCGCAAGCCGTTCGCTTTGGACCAAACCATTTCATGTAAATAGAGGGGGGGGTTCTGTGGTCATTGCGAATGGACCAAACCATTCATGTAAATAGAGGGGGGGGTTCTGTGGTCGTTACTGCCACGTGGTTTCAAAGTTTTTTTTTGTTGTTGTTGTTTGCACGCATGTTTTTTTGCACCCACGTACGGGCACACCCTAGGATGTTTACACACACACACCCCTACACAAATTTTTTTTTTTTTTTTTTTTTGGCAAGGAACGGGCACCCACGTACGGGCACGTCCTAGCTTATATATAGTACGGGCATGCCCTAGTGTTTAATAATTACAATATAGTAGCATTTCTCACATGGTTTTAGTTCTGTATTGACTGAAATTAGATGTGATCTTTGCATACCGCAAGATTTAAATTAATTACGCAATGCCGCTATTGGGTGAATTTGAAGTTTTTACAAAAAACTGACAAAGCTGCCAGTGTGGAAAGGCTATCACATCTTAATGTACTTATATTGACCCAATAAACATTTTAGTACCACTTAGGTTTGGTCACCCCAGGTGGTACCGATATCTGGCCTGGCCCATGGACTACAAGTGGAAACGAAAGAAGGGAATATATAAGGAGGAAAAAGCAGATACACAGGGCAAGCCTTAAAACAGTCTTACTTATCAACGCCCAGACAGAACAAACACAGACTCACACGAAAGGGGAATAGCAGGCAGGAATCACTGGATGAGGGGATGAGAAGGCCCAGGCAGACGGTAGCGTCGAGGTCCGGCTCCAGGGGTCGACTCGCGTCGTGGCGGGAAACCCTGACAGGCAGCGAGCGCGTGTCGTTCACTGCAAGTGGTCGTTGCATACAGCGATTGGGATGCTCCTCTCTCCCTTGCCTTCATCTTCCAACTCCGGATCACGTCTCTCTTTCGTGCCTTCTCACCGACCTTGTACCTTCTCTGTCCAACTCTCTCATGAACCTCCTCACGCGTCTCTCTGAAGCAGTCCCTTGCAGTTGCTTTTATTGCTGTCGGCCGTATCAAGCCGCGGGCTCCGAGGGCACGCATACCGATTGGCTCACCGCGGTGCTGGTTGGCCGGTAAGGGCTGGCTGACTCCACCTCCGATGACGCGTCGACATGCCACGCCCGTGATCCGGCGGCTCCTCCCCCTTCTTCTCCGAGATGGAGCACATGGGCAATGGCGTCTGGGGCGAGCGCTGAGGCGGCTGCGGCTGGCAGAGGCGCGTACCACAATTGGTTGGAGAGGGACGTCGCAAAATGAACGGAATAGGGCCTATCTTATTTGATTAATGCAACGCAGATTCAACTATTGGGAACAGGTCCTTAACTGAAACACACAATAATGAAATAACTACGAAGAGGGCCTACAGTTCGCTACGTGTTGTTCATGGACTAACTAGGGTGCGATCTTTAACCAGCCAATTGAGGGGGATATTTACAGGGGAATATTTATAAGGGGTACATTTACTAAATTTACTAGTGAAGGTTCTAAAAACCGTAACGATATCATCATGTTATCCTACCAGCGATACCATATTAAATAAGGTATGTATGTATGTATGTATGTATGTATGTATGTATGTATGTCGTGTGTTTTAATCCTTTCCCAGGAATAAGCACCTTGTTAAACTCGGACAGTGTACCAGAGGTTTATTCATAGATAAGGATACATGCATGGAAGACGTGGCATGCAGGCTAGTAACACTACTTAGTATAACATCATGGTTCTTACACAGCCGGCTCGAACATCTCAGCGAGCCACAACCCGTAGTCGGCTTAATATACTTTCCTCAAAGATCAAAGAACTCAAAACAAAGCCCTGTGATCAAATCCCTTCCCAAGGACATAGACTGCCGCCCTAAAGAGAAACTGTACAGTTGACAGGGCCTCATATGGAAGGAATGTTTGTCAAGGCCAAACATTGGATCTTGTCAACAGTTTTTCAGAGCCAGACACCCAGCTGCCAGATGGAAATAGGTCACAGTGTGACGCTGTTGCCACCATTAGGATAGGGAATCTATGAAATCTTCTTCAAACCCCCTTTAATAAACATCTTAAAAAGAAGAGATTTTATTATCACCCGTGTACCACGAGGGATTCATAGAAGTATTTTGCCGTTATTCGCGATCGACCTTGCACCCCATAGTCAAGTGAAGGGACCCCCCCCCCCCCCTTCCATCAAGGGAACTCACTCGTGCAATGGGGTGGGCCAGGCCCCTCCCTATGAAGTGGGGCGGTGAATCGCAAACGATAGGCAAGTACCTCCATGCTCCCCTTCCCTTTAAAGACCTAGAGAGAAAGAGAAAGAGAGAATTTCCATTACAGGGCAACAATTGAAACACTAAGTGTACTAAATATATAGAAATGGTTATTCATTTGCATATGTAATTTATAAATGATTAATAAGCAAGTATAGAGTAATGAATGCAAAGTCATTTGAAAAGCATGTGGGTAGACCAATGTCTCCCATACAAGAAGCAAAAACAACCAAAGGCCCATTACATAGGCAGGGTCTTTTAAAATTACATCACAAGTATAAAGCAAATATCAAGTTAGCAGCAGGCATCTGCCTTTATTTTTCAATTGAAGCGAAGTGTGAATGAAGCTCTTTGGTTGAACAAGGCAGTGTAATATTTTTGAAATACGGTGGCGACCAGCAACGCCTTTATTAAAAACACAAGACACCCATCTCGAAGCTTTCCCCTTTTAGGATTCACGCATGACCCCGTCTTCCGGTACGCGCAGATGGTAATGGGCTTAAAGCCCAACGTTACACAATCTTCGCCCTTCACCCTCGCTCGAGTTGGAATCGTCAGCTTGCTCCAGAGCTGTTCCCAGCTCACGCATGGTTTGTGAAGTCAACTCTTGGATTCGGGCTGTCGTGCCAGCTGTGAAAGATGTAGCTAACTCAGAGTCAAGGGTTGAGGGCAAGGCAGAGTGGGAAGAGGGAGGTGGCAGATCTTGCACCCTCGCACCGTTCTCGGACAGGGGTGAAGGGAGTGGCAGTTCTCGTGCGTCTGTGGGGATGTCTCGTGCATCTTCCTCCGGTTCCTGGACCATCATGTTTTGTTCACCTGTACCTACATCGCAAAACTTGCTGATACACACACGGATCAAAACTTTCAAGCATCCAATAACATGGATGATCGTTATGAGGAGTCCCACGGCCACCATCAGCCAATGAACTATCTTTGCTCCCCATCCTCCGAAGATGCTTTCCAACCAGGCACCTATTCTCCACTTCTCTCTGTCCAATCTTTCATCCTTAAAATTGGTACTTATCTCCCTCATCTTCTTGATGCCTGCACTCCCTGCGTCGGGTCTTGAATCCACGCACAACATCTACCTTCCACAATTCCGCAAACTCCCCCCCCTTTTCCGCTAAAAGACGATTCAAGGACACTCTATTTCGCATTGTCATTCTTCTCATCTCCACCACAGCATCTAACAATGCATGATCTGCCGCCATCGACTCATTGGCTACATTCCCTAATACAAATGCTAATTTATCTAGTTGATAACAGTTCATCACAGTACCTCCCAATAGGAAGGAGGAACTCATGGCCTTTTCCCATCCTGCTCCGTGCAATGTTGTCTCGCTCCTCCAACTCAAATCTGAAGCACATATTTCTCATATACACTTGCATTACTGCCCCATCATATTAGAATATCTCAATAATCATTTTAAATGCAAAAATATTACACATCCGCATCACATCACAATCCTGTTGCTAGGTAACAACAATGAGAGAAAGCGCATCCTTTGTACATTGCAATTTCACCTCTGTGTGCGCATTCAATTCAATTCAATAAACTTTATTGTCGTCCCATCCACATACAATCTATATATACACAAAGAATTAAGTTAAGCACCCCTACACAACGAATTAAGGTAAGCACCCCCTAATATATATTCTTTGTGTATATGTATACATTGGCATATATTCTAAGGTATGTGAGATCAAATAATGATTGGTATGACATTAGCAATTATCCATTGATGAAATTGAGTGATCAAAGTGAAAAAAAGTGATTGGTTGAGTCAGTGATCCGATCACGTGGGTCCTACACACGTTATTGATGCAAAGATCGCTAGAGGTCTTCTCAGAACAATGACTGTACGTTAGAAAACATAAACGTCATCCACACTGTCCGTGATGGACCTATAGCTCCATACTTAAATTGAGGTGAAAATATGCCTAAAATTCCCAAAAAATTTCACCTTAAATTATTCAGAATAAAATATTGAAAACGGCATGATTGTTATGTTTTTATGTGACCATAATATCACTTCTCCAGAAAATATAGCAATATCATGGGTATATTACACTGTTTTGACGACAACAAACTTGTAATGTGCGTGGTTGTAAAAAAACGGGGGGGCGTGCTTAACTTAATTCTTTGTGTATATATAAAACACAGTTTGTGTGTGTGTGTGTGTGTGTGTGTGTGTGTGTGTGTGTGTGTGTGTGTGTGTGTGTGTGTGTGTGTGTGTGTGTGTGTGTGTGTGTGTGTGTGTGTGTGATGTTACCGATAGACTCCTAAACGGAGAGGCTTACGTGCTTGATATTTGACATAGACATGGCCATTGAGCGTGGGACGAACATGGCCGAACTCAAAATATTTGACGATCCATATTTTTTATTCATATTTACCTCAGCGCATTTCAGCGCACGGAATCAACGGAATCAGAGCAGGTGGGCGCTGATTCGCTCAGAGCGATCACGTGATGACGCTATGAACGATATGACGCTATGAACGATATGACGCTATGACGCTATGAAAAAAAAAATCGCTATGACGCTATGAAACGCTATGATCGCTATGACGCTATGAAAAAAAAAATCGCTATGACGCTATGAAACGCTATGATGCTATGAACGATATGACGCTATGAACGCTATGACGCTATGACGCTATGAAAAAAAAATCGCTTAATCCGAGTAATGACGGGTGCGCGACAATACCCGTAGAGTGTTGCCGTCGCTCAGGTCCTCAAGGCAGAGTGTAGCGAGCGTCCGAGTATACAGGTACCACCTGTCCCTTAAAGAGACACTCGCAACACATCCAACTGTGACACTCCTGCCAGACCCCCACGCGCACACGTGTACAGACTGTCTTTCAAGCCTGCCTCTTTGAAACATCCACAGCGCGTCCGAGTGTCTGGGCTATTACCCAATCCTCCTGGAAACACTCACAAGTGCTCAGGCCCCAAGCCACTTGTACCCACCCTTATCCTTAACAAATCTCTGCACCGTGTCTGTTCCGTTTACCTTTCATTCAAATATGTGCCGGAGATCAAGCAAAGACAGAATCCTTCACTAAATGGCGGCAAAAAGTTACCATTGTACCGAGAAAGTTCTCACCTCTCTATAGGGCGCCCGGAAACCTTGCCGCCATTGAGCAACGACTTAGTCTCTCTCCCCTCCGGGCGAATCCCATCCTCGTCGCCAGTTTTGTCATGGGGTTTAATCCCCACCTCAGGAATAAGCACCTTGTTAAACTCGGACAGTGTACCAAAGGTTTATTAATAGATAAGGATACATGCATGGAAGACGTGGTGTGCAGGCTAGTAACACCACTTAGTATACCATCATGGTTCTTACACAGCCGGCTCCAGCATCTCAGTGAGCCAGAACCCGTAGTCGGCTTAATATACTTTCCTCAAAGATCAAAGAACTCAAAACAAAGCCCTGTGATCAAATCCCTTCCCAAGGACATAGACTGCCGCCCTAAAGAGAAACTGTACAGAGTTGACAGGGCCTCTTATGGAAGGCATGTTTGTCAAGGCCAAACATGGGATTTTGTCAACAGTTTTTCAGAGCCAGACATCCAGCCGCCGGATGGAAATAGGTCACAGTGTGACGCTGCTGCCACCATCAGGATAGGGAATCCATGAAATCTTCTTCATGTATGTATGTATGTTTGTAGACACCAGTATGTATGTACATCCAGTATGTATGTACATCCAGTATGTATGTACATTTGGGCCAGTATGTATGTACATCTGAAAATCATACAAAAAAACAGGGCCGGTCCGATCTCCACCAAATTTTTCATACGTATTGGTAGTACAGAGGGTAACCCCCTGACCCCTCCCCTCTCCCCACCCTTTTTTGAGGATGGGGGGTGGGGCGAGACTACTTGCCAATCTTCCTGAAGGGAGCGAGTGGTTCTAGTTCCTAAAATGCACTATTTACAGATTTTTTATTATTTATTTGCTGGTAAGGATTTTCAGCAGTCAGGTGTTTGCACTGTTCTGTATCACAGGTGGCTTTTAAGTGCCCATCACAAGTTCCCTTGAGGGAAATAGGAGTCAACTACAGGGTATGGATTTGCTACCATGTAGAGATCGAATCATGAGAGTCGGACAAATTACCCCCTCTTTGAATGTAGTTAATGGACCAAATGGGTTTTCTTTTCTTTTTTAAGCGGTGAAACCGCTTCAATATTTGGCTGTCCTTCCTTCCTTCCATCTGTCCGTAAAAAATGAAGAAGAGCCTTTATAAACCACTGTGTATTTAATTCTAAAGGGTTCTAATGTGTAATTATAAGGGGTCTAAAGGGTAATTATAAGGGGTTCTAAAGAGTAATTCTAATGGTTTCTAAAGGGTAATTCTAAAGGGTTCTAGAGTGCATTTCTAGAGGGTTCTAAAGGGTAATTCTAAAGGCTTATAATGGTAATTCTAAAGGGTTCTAAATGATTCTGAATGGTTCTAGAGTGCAAATCTAGAGGGTTCTAAAGGGTAATTCTAATGTTTTCTAAAGGATAATTGTAAAGGGTTCTGAAGAGTAATTATAAGGGGTTCTAAAGAGTAATTATAAAGGGTTCTAAAGAGTAATTATAAGGGGGTTCTAAAGAGTAATTATAAGGGGGTTCTAAAGGGTAATTCTAAAGGGTTCTAGAGTATAATTCTAGTGGGTTCTAAAGGATAATTTGAATGGTTTCTAAAGGGTTCTAGAGTATAATTCTAGTGGGTTCTAAAGGGTAATTTGAATGGTTTCTAACTTGGGTAATTCTGAAGGGTTTTAAAGGGTTATAATGGTAATTCTAAAGGGTTCTAAGTGATTCTAATGGGTTCTAGAGTGCAATTCTAGAGGGTTCTAAAGGGTAATTCTAATGGTTTCTAAAGGGTTCTAAAGTGTTATAATGAGAGTTATAAAGGGTTCTAAATGATTCTAAAGGCTAATTCTAATGGGTTTCATTTGTTTCTTGGCTTTTCCTATGTCATATTAAAAATGCCATACTGAACCTTTTTCTTCGGATACGGGTGCGATATATTTATTTATTTATTTATTTATATGGTTTTTTTTTTATACAGACAATATGATAGCTACATAGTATTTTGATGTAACAAGCATGGCTTCCAGAAGCTCATGATGCGATTCTTGTAAGATTGCTTTGTTCAGCCAGATTTTAACGTGCAACCTCTGTTTGCCACTCCATTGTCCTCACGCCAGGTCCACCACCATGGCCGTTTTTTTGCCAGTAATCGTGAGTGCTTTATTGTTTGCGATTGTCATTGCTTGTGATTTGTACGACGTTGCCATCGCGTTGTGTTTTGGAGACGGTGCTCAGATGCGAGCTTGGATTTATTTTTTTTAAAGCTTGTGTGACATGCATCTGTCGTTCGCCAGGCTGGAGTTATGCTCAGGGAAAAATGCTCTCAGGGCCAGTCCCCGCCGGACAGGCATTGCTGGTAATTGTGCTGTCGACTCCAACTTGCGCTAATAAGCTGTTTATCGAATCCCTTCAGACACTGCACACACCCTGTTATTTGTCTGCCGTTAGCAGAGGATTTGGAGGATTACAAAGTGGTTGTGTTGCTTTGAAAAAAGAAAGGGTTTGCATGGGGGTGTGATCCTGAAAAGGTCTCTGAAGATCGGATGCATTGACGAATCCGGGCTTATTCTGACAGCAGGATTTTCTGCCAATGCAACAGTAGCGCTTATTAATAAAGATTTCTGAATGAAGGGCGTTAACCAGAGGCTTATTTATCAGGGGCGGCGGTCCTTTTGCCCTTTTGCATATGCTCGTCTCACACGATCTGCATGCTGTTTTCAATTATTATTATTTTATTCACGGGGCACGCGTAAGTACGCTGAGGTAGATGTTTCTGTATTGACCTCCCAGCAATGCTGGAGGTATCAAAAGAGTGGCATGCAATCGGAGGAACAAGAGTCGGCAGCTTGAGTGTCGTCATGCACACCATAATGCATCCCGCCTGCTTAGGCCATCTGCTTTCCCCTTCCTTGGCCGAGAGCCTATTAGTGGTGGTGTGGTGTCAAGGGGTGGATACCAGCAACTCCACGTCAGGTGGCTGCACCGTTCTGGCCAATCGGCTGCTACTTAGGATGGCTTTGCTCGGCTGCTCTCCCGACAGTGGTGTCCATGGTCTGCTGGTCTCTGGCAGGTGCCGATGGGCAGCCTGATGCTCGGCTTGTCAAAAGGAGCCTCGTGCTTTGCAATAATTTATTATTTTAAGTGTGGAATGAGGGAGGGAGGAAGAAATGATTTATCTCGTTCCTCATGACTCTCCTTTGGGATTCGAGTGCTGCCAAGCAAACTTGACCGAACTGTAGAAGCGCTGCACGCTCCGTCCGTTTAGCATGCCGTGCTGCCCGGCATTGTAAGCCGCGAGTGTGAAAATTTGCCTCGGTTGTCAGAAGCTGCTCAATGGCAATGACATGCCCTTGGTTATAGTGGTTAAAAATTGCTCACATTTGGTTTTTCTTTTTGACTTTCTTTGACAAAAAAAGGTTGGTTTTTTTTCTTACCCCTGCAAATCTTAGAAACTAATCATAAAGTGAGGAAAATGTAGCTCAGACTAATTGATTTATTTTTCTTTTGCCCAAACTACAACGGACATTCAAAAGGTTCTCGGAATGCTATACTCGTGATCGCCTTATAAATGGCAACTTTTTATTTTTACTTTCGCCGCATAAGGTGGATGGAGGTAATGTTTTCATCCCTGTCTGTTTGTCTGTCTGTCTGTCTGTTTGTTTGTGAACAGGATATCTCAAAAAGTTGTGGATAGATTCCGACGAAATTTGGTAGACACATTGGGTATGTGACAAGACCGAATTGATTCAATTTTGGAGAAGATTCTCATCTGAATATTGATCCGGATCAGAGAATTTTAAAACGATTCTTCACCATTAAGCGATATAGCTGAAACTGATATATGCACGATATCTCCAAAAGTTATGGATGGATTCAAACAAAGCTTGGTGGACAGGTTGGTTGTGTGATGAGGAGAAATCGATTAGATTTTGGTGAAGATCCGGATGAGATAATTGTTAAAAAAATTTAAATGATTCTTCACCATTGCGTAAGTGATAGGGCCAAAAACAATACATAGCATGCTATGTCAAAAAGTTGTGGAAGAATTGTGACAAAACTTGGTGGATGAGTTGGGTAAGTGACAAAAATGAACCCATTAGATTTTGGGTGAGGTCCGGATCCAGATATGACCTATCAGTGGGATACAAAATGTAAACTGTTCAGCCTGGCGGACGTATTCTCTGTACCGAGTGCCGTTGTGGAATGATGAACATGTGTCTGCATGTACGTGCAGCAAATATGTATACATGTAATCTCTACTCCTTTGTCTCTTAATGCCTTAAACTATTCCCAACTTGTGGGGTTGGTTGGAGAGTTTTTGGTCAAGATCTTTCACGGACTGTCTGCCCAAGGCTGATGTTCACATTATGGCAGCAGAAATTCGGAATTTGTTGATGGTGCCAGAGATAGTGCGCTAGTTCGATACCATCTTGTTGAACATTTATGGGCTGGCAGGATGGCCTAGAGACATGCACAGTCACTTCTGAGCTATCCAGCTTGGGTTTGAATCTCAACGCAGCTATAAACTGTCATCCCGGTGTTTAGTAGGCAGGGCGAGGCATCAATGTGTGCGCTGTCCATCAGATGGACGTTAAACTGCATGTCATGTCTGCTGGTATTAGTTTGTGGATGTTCAAAATCCCACAGCATCCTTAGCCCTCACATCCCAGTAGGCAGGCAATCACCGGCACCCTGAACAAATTCCAAATTCCTACACTAACCTTAGTTAAGCATCAGGCCCGGCCAGCCGGATTGTGAAAGGTTTGGGACGAGTCTCCTGGCCAAACCACCAGGAACGTGGGAATATTGTGGCTGTTAAAGAAAAAGACAAATTGTTGTATTTGCCCCATTTCCTTTCTTAGTTGCTACATCCACCACCAAAGGTGGGCAGAGGTTATGTTTTCACCCTTCTCTGTTTGTCAGCAGGATATCTCAAAGTTGCGGACAGATTTGGACGAAATTTGGTGGACAGGTTGAGTGTGTGTCGATGACGAATTGATTCGATTCTGGTGACAATCGGGATCCAGATACTAGAATTTTTTAGTGATTCTTCACCATTTATAGATAGGGCCAAAAATGATATTATAACATGATATATCATAGTTGTGGATGGATTCGGACAAAACATGGTGGACATGTTGGCTGTGAGACGAGGACGAATCGATTCGATTTTGGTGAAGATCCGAATGTGGATACGAGAGTTTTTTTGTTATTTTTTCTCAGTGATTCTTCACCATTGAGTGACAGGGCCAAAAACGACATTTAGCATGATATTTCAAAGAGTTGTGGACCGATTATGACAGAACTTGGTGGATTAGTTTGGTAGGTGACACGGACAAGCCGATTAGATTTTGGTTCAGGTCCGGTTCCAGATTTGGCCTATCATTGGGATACAAAACGTAAACCGTTCAGCCTTACAGAAGAGGTATGCTCTCTACCGATTGCCATTCCAGTTTTCTCTGGGATTCTTTTTTTTTAAATCCTCCTTAAAGAAGTGCCAATCTTTTTTCTTTCCACACCATTTATTCCCTTCCCACATACCTATTGTTCACATCGCCGTCAAATATTACAACATTGTCACTTATTGAACATTTGTCAAAAATTCTGGTTCGACTTTGATTTTTGGCCTCGTCGCGCTCGTTAATCGTGATTCTTTATGGAAAAGGTTTTGGAGTGGGGCGAGCCAATCGGCCAGGAGGTGTGGCCTTCAATTATGGGAGTGACTCCTGCATATGTGACCGTTTGGCCCAACAATGAATGATTTGTTTTCATTTGGTGTTATGTGACTGTTGGAGTTCGTTCTGTGACAGTAAAATTGTTGGCTATGTCGCAGGTGCAATTCTAAGCAGTCTTTGGAAGCCCAGGGTATGTCACTTCCACTGAAAGGCTTAAAGGTCCTTCAATCAGTGTTAGAGAGATGGATTATATGGATTGTTCTTTAGCAACAGAGAAAATGGCGATTTGGATGATGCTCGCTATCAGAGGCCCTGATGCCTCCTTATCCAGAGCATCTGTCAAGACTCCAGGACCAAATTGAAAGTGTTTACTGGCTTCGTGAAATGGCAGGCAGTTTGAAACTAATAGCTCTTCTGAAGGTAAGCCTACCTTCTGTTAATGACTCTCCAGAGACAAATTGAGTGCTTAATTAGGTTTGCACGCAAGACTAATTGACTTTTATCAAAGTGTTACCCGACTTTTTTTATGTACTGTGGCGTGCATGCCGAATTCCAACTACTTTGCAAAGAGTGTGCAGGCGTGAGACGTACAAATAGATTTGATTTTGTACTTTGTCCAAATGTCAACTTGCTGTTCAAACAATTAAAACATTTGCTGGAATGGTATTTGTTTTCTTTCCTTCAATATCCCCATGCCGCCATTAGTTTCACACCGCTACAAAGTGCGTTTGTTCCTTGATATTTTAGACGTGTAGATGAAGGATTGTCGAGGAATTTTACGATGCGTCTCATAAGCCATACGGTGTCCTGTGCTTTAAGCTAGAAGGGAATTCGTTTTCATTGAATATGCATCCTCCAACAGGAAGAAGAAGAAGAAGAAGAAGAGGAAGAGGAGGAAGAATCTGGGGAAACTAGTGACATCCGCAGGCCACCAAATGAAAACCACGCACCTCCAACTACTTCAGACTTTGACGACTCCCTTCAACAGAGCCCTGAGTACATGCACAAGTACTTAGCTCGTTTGACGATGCCAGAAAAATGCTTCGAGGATTTCTTTTTCTTTCTTGGTCCCTGGTTGTGGAACATGATGGCTCAAGTTGAACATGGAACTAGTATATTATGTTCTCATTGGGAACTGATGTTAAAGCTTATTTTCGTTTCGCTCCTGAAGATGGCTGTGAGATGATTGGTGTGTGTGTGTGTGTGTGTGTGTGTGTGTGTGTGTGTGTGTGTGTGTGTGTGTGTGTGTGTGTGTGTGTGTGTGTGTGTGTGTGTGTGTGTGTGTGTGTGTGTGTGTGTGTGTGTCGCTATATTTTCCCTTGAAAAAAGGTTTTCTCTGCAACCGCTTGTCCGATTTATGCGAAATTTAAACATAGGATGGATTCCCCACATATAATATTTTATTGATAACTCTGACATCAATGGTCACATGTTATAGTAGCAATATTGGATTAAAAGAAAAAAAATTGGACATTTTTCCCTCAAACAGCTCAACGAAAAAAAATTTAAACTTGGCATATGTCACCAACTCTCCATGGGATATATATATATATATATATATATATATATATATATATATATATATATATATATATATATATATATATACATACATATATATATATATATATATATATATATATATATATATATATGTGTGTGTGTGTGTGTCAGGTGATAATGATGACGTCATCAATGAAGGTATTCCAGCCGTAATTGGTTAAATCGAAATCCTTATCCAAAATTCTGAAGCTTCATATATCTGATATACGTCCCGATGTGAGTGAATAATTAAATTTATAACGGCATTGGTGACGTTGTCTGGTGGCCATATTAGATTGGAAATAAAAAAGTTTTAAAAAATCAGATCGATGTGAAACTTCATACATTATTATGATCGACGAGCAGCCATGGGGAATGTAGTTTTAAATTTTTTCCCCCATATTCACCTTAGATGACGCAATGTAGCTTTAATGTGCACAAACGCGCTTGTTACATATCCTAATAATCAACCGATAAAGCTACATACAATGACAACGTATTTGGCACAATAGGGTGCATGGATGATACAGGTATATGGGCCATAATTGCAGTGTATTCAGTTAAAGATGGTATTTTTGTTCGGAATGCGCACGTGATGCGAGTGTGCGCTTTACCGAATGCCATTCTAGTTTGTTCTTGTTTTGCTGTTCATAGTTTCTGCCTCTTTAATTGACTTGTCATTGTTTGGCCTTTCTTCGTCCGTAGGAATGGAAAGCAGTGCCCAATCTGCGAGCTGGCCTTCCCACCGGCCTTCGATCAGTTGGAGTTTGAGATCCATGTTAGAGGTCACTGGAAAGAGTGCCCAATGTGTGGCGAGCAGTTCCCGCCAAACTGCGACCAACAGCTTTTTGTGGAACATGTGCAAGATCACTTTGGGGAAGCGGCGCAGCATGGTTTCGAACAAGTCCATCCCGACGACACCATCTTCTAACCTGGGTCGCCCCATGCTCACCCGTTTGCTCGAATAAGATGCAACCCGACTCGCCCGTTCCATGACAAATCTAGTTTATTCAGATATAGCTCCTGTATTCATGATTCTGGTTTCATCCTTTCCATCTATACTGTGGAACTGTCTTCAAATATTTGCAAAGATTATACACTGATATTAATATATGTGTTGCATTAATCGATATTATTCCCTTCGTTATTTCATTCGTTTTCCCATCGCAGACTTCAATTTGGCCTCGGTGCTCTGCCAAGCTCATGGTTCAAGGTAGAGAGAATGTACTAATTGATCTTGTACAATATACTTTGGACATTCTTTCATTTCAGATAGCTTTGTCTTGTCCTCTGGAATCGACTTCAAATTATCAGGATCTTTTTGTTTCTTTTTTTTGATGATGGGACTTTTTTTTTTTGATTGTGGAAGTGAATGAGTGAGGTTTGATATCTTGGAAGATTTTATTTGTTGTTGCAATTTATAGACGATTCATTTTCTTTGTGTATTTCTAGAATTATTACAAATTCAAAGTGATGGAATTTTGATCCCCTGCTTCCCCCGCCTTCCCCAATCCTTGAAAGGCCCATCCATACCTTTAAATCCCTACCGTCCTTTATTCTCTCCTTTGTCTTTCCAACCTTTCGCTCTTTTTCCTGCGACTACCTTACCCTCACAGCCCCCGCTCATTCCTTTCCGACAAATATCTCATCGCACTGCATTTCTTTTCTCAAACGTTTTCTAAATATAATTGCTTTACTGAAACAATTTTTCAAAATTCTCGAATTGTAAAAAAGAAAAGGAAAAAAAGAAACATCAGAAATTGATTTACTTCTCTACTGGATCCTCTCTTCAACTTGCATACGTAATATTTAGACGGCACGTTTTATTGATTGACATTGAGAAAATTCAACACTTTATGGTTTAATGAGCGCATTTTATTTGTTGCGGTTTTACGTGATTTTTGTCCAGGTTGAAACAAAGTACCTAATGAAGGGCCTTTAGTTATTCTTGAGCATATTTTTTGCACAGTTGTGATTGAAGTGCCAGGAATGTTCATGTTCGATACCCGTATACTTTGTTTTGCTCATTCTCACAGTGTCCACCCTTCATTTACTGAGCTTTAGACCTCACCTCGGGAGTTTTATTCATGAAAGTACATTCGTCGTTGTGTGATTTACTCATTGCTAGAACAGGCAATCACCATTCTGTGTGCAGCACGTGGCTTCCCGGTTTGCATTGTTGCTGGGAGTGCCGCTAATGCAGTGCCCCCTATAGGTTTGAGCAGGAATTTGTAATTTGTTCAGAGTGCCGGAGATAAGTCGCCCCCTCTTCACAGATACCGGAGGATCTTTAACACCCACCAACTATATGCTAGCATTCGGGACAACCGGTTTAACATCCATCCGAAGGACGACACGCGTTGATGCCTCATCCTGCCTGCGGAATACCAGGATGACAGTTTAGAAAACTCAGTTGAGATTCCAAACCAGGCTAAACATCTCTAGGCCGGGAGTAGTAGTACCAGTAGATATTTGCTCATATTAAGAAGTGCAATTGATTGGTGGCCCTTCGACTTTAAACCGAGTTACAATGGGGTTATCCAATTCTTGGAATCCTTCAAGTGGTATTCCAACCAATTGTGTGCCCCCTACCTTGAGGTTCTTCCCGGAGACCGCAGGGGCTTTTGTGGAGGATTACTGGCTGCCGCCACTGCCTTGTTATTGCTTGCTGTGACGCTTCGCTGCCGCTAACAAAAAGCTCCTCCGTGGAGAAGGCCGTCACGAGCTGTCAGCAGGTACGTCCGCACAGGGAAATAACGAAGCCGTTCATTTACTCCAAGCCGTAAGCTTGTACCCTGGAAAGAACGGTTATGTTTTGATCGTTCCGTTGCTTCGCTCGATGAGACCCGTTCGCATGTTTGGAGTCCCGTCCAAAATTAGGGCTTCTGATTAGGTGTCTCTGTGTTTGCCCATCTAAGAATCCTCTGTGAAGATCCAGCTTCGGGCACTATGAATTGTGCAGATAGTACGATGTGTTATGAATTGGTTTTGGAAGCTTTTCTCACGGATTAAAGGAAATGTATATGAAATGAGTTTTCCATATGGTCTTTTGCTCGTATTTTTGATCTTTTGCCTCTTGCAATATTAGACTTTACAAAAAAAAAAATTCTGTTGCAGCTTTTTCTGCTGAATCACAATTGCATAAAATACTATATGTAATAAAGAATTCCCTGGAATGATATTTTAAATTGCTCATTGGCGTTTTCTTTTTGCATTCGAGGGCATTTTTAAAATCCGTTCTATTTCAAGTGTTCACTCATTTGCTGGTTCGTTTGAAAGATCAAAACTATGTTGAGTGATTTTGCATCGCATGCCAAGATCCCACATGGAGCGGACCCTGCGCTGATGTCTACGATTCGTACAACTGTGATTGGAAAAATCGACCACCATCTCGCCGAGGTGAGAGCCTCGCAGAGCTCGCACGCCGTATGGTCGAGGATGATGCCGGCGGAGGTTGCAGGGGTTTGAGGGAGCGGGCTGGTCAGCACAGATGGTTTGCTTCGGTTGACTGGCTATAGGGAGCGAGCTGAAGATCCTTGATGCCTTTGACAGGTCCCAGAGCTGCGACCGACTCTCTCCCCCCTTCGCCTTTCCCAGCCGTGCTGCCCTCTCCCTCCTGCCGCTGCCAAGGCCAGGCCCGCGTGTGGGGTCAGCGTCTGATAACCGTCCGAGTCCCACGGCAAACGGGCTGCAAATGGCACATCAAGAGGCGCAATCATTCGCTTTCCGCAGCAGCTCCTATGCAGCGCCAGTTTTGGTCCTTTCTCCTGCTTCGGGAACGGCCGTGGGTGGTTCACCAGGGTAAAACCTAGCACGGTAAAAACAGGTCGGCTTGGGATTTACAAGTTACAACCGCTATACGTTTCAGATGCTTCAATATAAACACCTTACCGTGAACTCTTCAAAAAGCACTTCGGTTCCATCAAAATAAAAAAAACTAGAACGCCACTCAGTAGAGCGCATACTCCCGCCGTGGGTCAAGTTGGAATAATACGTTTTGTTTAACATCCCCTCTCCCCAAAACAATAAATGAAAAAGAAAGTAGGCCCTAACTGTCAGAGAATTAATTTTGATATATCTCGGAATTAGAGGAGAAAAACATCATTTAAGAATAAGAATAAAAGCTTTAATGCAGTAAAACAGAAAAAATCTTTCCCAAAAAAAATTCCAGAAAAAATTCCTGGATCCAAAATAATATCCTGAGCTTCACCAAAAACTAATCAATTCTTCCTCATCCCAAGGGCAATCATCCCACCAACTTTCATCCAAATCCGTTCAGAACTTTTCCAGATATCTTGTTCACGAACACACACACACACACACACGGACGGACACGATCGAATGCATTACTCCCTGGCGGGAGTAATGACGAGATATTTGCCAATAACGAATAATTACAAAAAAAAACTACCTACCTTGCCTCAAACTAAAAAAACAATATTTTTCAGTCAAATCCACCAGAGAACGAAATCCTTCAAGAAGACTCAAACCGAGTTCAGGGTTACATGCTTGAGGACAACGTATGGAAGCTCGCAATCCATAGATGATCTCAAAACAGCAATGACTGACAAAATCCATTCAATCACTGCAGCCGAACGTGACAGAGTCACAAACAATTTTTCCTGTCGAATCCAAGTGTGCCTGTGTCGTAGAGGCCACCATCCGTGCTCTAACTTCAATCAAATCAATGACGTGAAAGATATCCACCTGAAACTTTCCATAGTGATCGTGCGTCATGTGTCTCGAAGGTGTCATTTTGAACTGGAACGGCACTGCAGAGAGCATACCTACACCGAGTTTAACAGTCTGCGTTTTTGTATCCCACCTATAGGCCGGATCTTTGGATCTGGATCCGGACTTCAACCAATAATAAAATCGCTTGTTCTTGTCGCCTTCCCAACTCATCCACCTATTTTTGTCATAAGTCGTGCACAACTTTTTGAAATATCATGCTGTATATCGTTTTTGGCCCTATCACTCAATGGTGAAGAATCACTTAAAAATTATCTTATTTGGATATTTACCAAAATCGAATCAACTCTTCCTTATCACATACACCAATCATACCGACCAAGTTTCGTCCGGATCAGTCCACAACTTTTTGAGATATCGTGCCATATATCGGTTCTGCCATATCTCTCAATGGTGAAGAATCACTTTAAAAAATTATCGGATGCAAATCCGGATCTAGATCTTCACCAAAATCGAATCAAGTTGTCCTCGTTACACACCCAACCTGTCCACCTAATTTCGTCCGGATCAGTCCACAACTTTTTGAGATATCGTGCCATATATCGGTTTTGCCATATCTCTCAATGGTGAAGAATCACTTAAAAAAATTATCGGATGCAAATCCGGATCTAGATCTTCACCAAAATCGAATCAATTTGTCCTCGTTACACACCCAACCTGTCCACCTAATTTCGTCCGGATCAGTCCACAACTTTTTGAGATATCGTGCCATATATCGGTTCTGCCATATCTCTCAATGGTGAAGAATCACTTAAAAAAATTATCGGATGCAAATCCGGATCTAGATCTTCACCAAAATCGAATCAATTTGTCCTCGTTACACACCCAACCTGTCCACCTAATTTCGTCCGGATCAGTCCACAACTTTTTGAGATATCGTGCCATATATCGGTTCTGCCATATCTCTCAATGGTGAAGAATCACTTAAAAAAATTATCGGATGCAAATCCGGATCTCGATCTTCACCAAAATCGAATCAATTTGTCCTCGTTACACACCCAACCTGTCCACCTAATTTCGTCCGGATCAGTCCACAACTTTTTGAGATATCGTGCCATATATCGGTTTTGCCATATCTCTCAATGGTGAAGAATCACTTTTAAAAATTATCGGATGCAAATCCCGATCTAGATCTTCACCAAAATCGAATCAATTTGTCCTCGTTACACACCCAACCTGTCCACCTAATTTCGTCCGGATCAGTCCACAACTTTTTGAGATATCGTGCCATATATCGGTTCTGCCATATCTCTCAATGGTGAAGAATCACTTAAAAAAATTATCGGATGCAAATCCGGATCTAGATCTTCACCAAAATCGAATCAATTTGTCCTCGTTACACACCCAACCTGTCCACCTAATTTCGTCCGGATCAGTCCACAACTTTTTGAGATATCGTGCCATATATCGGTTTTGCCATATCTCTCAATGGTGAAGAATCACTTAAAAAAATTATCGGATGCAAATCCGGATCTAGATCTTCACCAAAATCGAATCAATTTGTCCTCGTTACACACCCAACCTCTCCACCTAATTTCGTCCGGATCAGTCCACAACTTTTTGAGATATCCTATTCACAAACAGACATGGGTGGAAACATAATCTCCGCTATCGATTAAAAATAAAAGTTGTTAAATCGTATAGGTACCGTTATTTTGTGGTCACCTGTAGATAAATAGAAAAAGGTTTTCTGTGAAATAAACCAAAAAAGGAAGCTTTTCTGGCCAAGAAAGTCAAAAATAAATTCTGTGAAATGTAAAAGTGCTGATTCCTCTTGAGTGTGTAATACATGAATTATGCAATTGGGCAAATGACGAGAAAACATGGGGGAGTGATACGTTCTCCATGTACCCCCGCCGACTCCCAATCTCACCTCGTAGACACTGCGACCTCTCCCTGCACCCGCACCGACCTCCAATCTCCTCTCATACACTGCGAGCTCTCCCTATACCCCCATGACCCCCAATCTCTCATACACCGCGAGCTCTCCCTATACCCCCACTGACCCCCAATCTCCTCTCATACACTGCGAGCTCTCCCTATAGCCCCACTGACCCCCAATCTCCTCTCATACACTGCGAGCTCTCCCTATACCCCCACTGACCCCCAATCTCCTCTCATACACTGCGAGCTCTCCCTATAGCCCCACTGACCCCCAATCTCCTCTCATACACTGCGAGCTCTCCCTATACCCCCACTGACCCCCAATCTCCTCTCATACACTGCGAGCTCTCCCTATAGCCCCACTGACCCCCAATCTCCTCTCATACACCGCGAGCTCTCCCTATACCCCCACTGACCCCCAATCTCCTCTCATACACTGCGAGCTCTCCCTATAGCCCCACTGACCCCCAATCTCCTCTCATAGACACTGCGAGCTCTCCCTGCACCCCCACCAACCCCCAATCTCACATCACAGACACTGCGAGCTCTCCCTGCACCCCCACCGACCCCCAATCTCACCTCATAGAAACTGCGAGCTCTCCCTGCACCCCCACCAACCCCCAATCTCATCATAGACACTGCGAGCTCTCCCTGCACCCCCACCAACCCCCAATCTCACCTCATAGACACTCCGAGCTCTCCCTGCACCCCCACCAACCCCCAATCTCACCTCATAGACAATGCGCGCTCTCCCTGCACCCCCACCGACCCCCAATCTCACTTCATATACACTGCGACCTCTCCCTGCACCCCCACCGGCCCCAAATCTCCCCTCATAGACACTGCGAGATCTCCCTGCACCCCCACCGACCCCCAATCTCACCTCGTAGACACTGCGAGCTCTCCCTGCACCTCCACCGACCCCCAATCTCACCTCGTAGACACTGCGAGCTCCCGCTGCACCCTCACCGCCCCCCAATCTCACCTTATAGACACTGCGTGCTCTCCCTGCACCCCCACCGACCCCCAATCTCACCTCATATACACTGCGACCTCTCCCTGCACCCCCACCGACCCAAAATCTCCCCTCATAGACACTGCGAGCTGTCCCTGTACCCCCACCGACCCCCAATCTCACCTCGTAGACACTGCGAGCTCTCCCTGCGCCCCCACCGACCCCCAATCTCACCTCGTAGACACTGCGCACTCTCCCTGCACCCCCACCGACCCCCAATCTCACCTCATAGACACTGCGACCTCTCCCTGCACCCTCACCGACCCCCAATCTCACCTCATAGACACCGCGCTCTCCCTGCACCCCCACTGACCCCCAATGTCACCTCATAGACACTGCGAGCTCTCCCTGCACCCCCACGGACCCCCAATCACACCTCGTAGACACCGCGCTCTCCCTGCACCCCCACCGACCCTCAATCTCACCTCATAGACACTGCGAGCTCTCCCTGCACCCCCCACCGACCCCCAATCTCACGTCGTAGACACTGCGCGCTCTCCCTGCAACCCCCACCGACCCCCAATCTCACCTCATAGACACTGCGCACTTTCCCTGCACCCCCACCGACCCCCAATCTCACCTCATAGACACTGCAAGCTCCCCCTGCACCCCCACCGACCCCCAATCTCACCTCATAGACACTGCGAGCTCGTTACGTCTCCTTCAGCATATTAATGAGACCGCTAATCCGTACCGAGGGATCCCCGCGTGTGCGCGCGCACTCCAACGCTCACAGCACACGTTTCGGACACCAAGGTACATGCTGCGTCCTCAGGTCGAGCCTTCTCAAATCGCGCCCATTGAATCCCTTTAAAAACTTTCCCCGAGTGCAGTTTGTCAACAATTCGTCGAAGGTGTTGGAAACGCACGCTGGGGCCATTGAGCGCCGCCGTACCGGTTTCGACGCGACATTCTTGCGCCTCATCTGGAGGGAACCGACTGTTCGCGGATGTTTTTTTTTTTGTTTTTTTTTATCTATGAAAAAACATAATTCGCAAAGCCCCGAAACAAAGGCCGGTTCTTAATGTCCCTGCGGCCGCCGGCTTTTCCTACAAGTGGGCGGAGAGCGCTTCTCATTACAAGCCGCCTGGGTCCCGGCCCGACCGCCCGGCATCCATTACGGATGAGACGGCAGCCTACAAGGGCTTCCAAGAAGCCTGGAAATGGGTTTGTTATTGTGGTAATTAGGGCAAGAGTGGCAGGCGAGCCCGGGACGAGCGGGATGGCCCGCCGGAGGAATCCACCCGAAAGCTCTTCCTCCCCCTTCTTCCCGTTTCCAGGGCCGATCCGGCGCTCCTCTTGGGAAATCAGTTCGGACACACTTTCGGACTCTCTCCAAATTACCCTGCGGAATCCTCAGGCCTTGTTAATCACACGGGTGCGGAGCGATCGCTCACGGCACGGATTGGCCATCGGGATGAAATAATGGCGGGAGTTTCTCTTTTGCATCGCGGCTCGTTAATAGCGCGCGCTTTTCGCGCCACGTGTTTCGCGCCACTCGAGACGCAGCACGGCACGGATCGCGGCTCTCCTCGTTCCGTATGCACGACCACCGGGCTCCGAAGAACGGCTTTTATGGGGGACCGGGGTCGCGTCCTCAGAATCCGAGAATCGATCTCCGCCTGTAATCCCGAACATAATCGCCTCAAATTGTCATCGCACGTGGATCCTGCGTAATGGCGTCCGTCGTCGCCGAGGCGAGCAAGCGACGGCGCATGACGGCGAAGGGCGCGCTAATTAGCGCTAATGTGTCCAAACAAAGCCGGTCTCGCCGCCTCGTCGCCGTTAATTGGAGCGAGTGGAGCGTAATGGCGGCGCTTTCCCCCCACTGTCACCGAGGCGCTAACACGCCGTAATGAAGGCCTTAATTACTCCTCGCACACTCATGGCGGCGCTGATCTGGCAAAGCCGCAGACGGAGGCGACGGGCAGGTTCCGGAAAACGGAGGAGCTAATGACTCATTACGGAGCATTAACATGGAGGGAAATGTTTGCTTTGCCGCCGAATGGCGTCGCTCGCTGTCATGGCCGCGCACGACGCACCGATTTACGGTTTTCCCTTCACTGACGTCAGAACAAACAACGCACGGAGCTGAGAAGGCAAAACATCAGCGACCGGATTCCCAAAGCGATTGTGGGTTTCCCGCCTTCGCTTTATCCGTCCCCGCTGAGCGCGAACTCGTCTTTCCGACGTCGAACGTCGTTTGCGGAGCCAAGCGAGCAGGTGCGTTCGGAGGAGACGGGGACGAGGGGTCGGTGCACCTTATCGGGGGAAAAGAAGAAGAAGAGTAGGAGGAGGGGAGACACCTTTTTGGGAGGTGATATGGCAAACACCTTGAGTTTGGTATTTCTCATGGAGAACGATCTTTCCGGCGCACGAACGACATGCCACCTTTTCCGGTCCAAACAGGTGCTAACTTTATCATATCGGTTGTCTCGGAGGGTCGTGCAGGTGCACACCGCTGAGGTGTGTGTGTATTCGTCTGCGGTCGAGGAGGAAGAAGATTTTCTAGACGCAACAGAATCCTCTTCCTCCCAAGGCGCACACCTCCGTTCCGGGCCCAGTTGACCGAGCCCGAGACCCTCGATCGGACCGGTCACCTGTCTATATGTTATAACATCGGACACGGCAGCCATTCACTGTCCTTTGTTTTACCTCCGAGTCTTCACCTTTTCTTTTCGTTTTCATTCCCATCTGAACCTCTGGTTCATAATGCAGGAACGCGGGTTCGAACCCCATATTATATACAGCATGTGTCTTGTCCCTTGTCTATGTCCTTGTAGATCCACAAGGCTCGACGCTGTGACGTATTTTTTTTAAATAATAAAGTTTACCTGAGTGATGCTTTTGTCTTGTCACGTGATGCTTCTACCATGCAGCGTGTTAAATCACTAAAAACATACTGTACTGTCTTATGTACTGTAGTGTTTACTGTTATGTACTGCAGTATGTACTGTCATGTTCTGTAGTATATACTGTATTATGTGCTGTAGTATGTACTGTCATGTTCTGTAGTATGTACTGTATTATGTGCTGTAGTATGTACTGTCATGTTCTGTAGTATGTACTGTATTATGTGCTGTAGTATGTACTGTCTTATGTACTGTAGTATGTACTGTAGTATGTACTGTATTATGTGCTGTAGTATGTACTGTATTATGTGCTGTAGTATGTACTGTCTTATGTACTGTAGTGTTTACTGTCTTATGTACTGTAGTATGTACTGTCTTATGTTCTGTAGTATGTACTGTATTATGTGCTATAGTATGTACTGTCTTATGTACTGTAGTATGTAGTATGTACTGTATTATGTGCTGTAGTACTGTATTATGTGCTATAGTATGTACTGTCTTATGTACTGTAGTATGTACTGTCTTATGTTCTGTAGTATGTACTGTAGTATGTACTGTCTTATGTACTGTAGTATGTACTGTCTTATGTTCTGTAGTATGTACTGTATTATGTGCTGTAGTATGTACTGTATTATGTGCTATAGTATGTACTGTCTTAAGTACTGTAGTATGTACTGTAGTATGTACTGTCTTATGTTCTGTAGTATGTACTGTATTATGTGCTGTAGTATGTACTGTCTTATGTACTGTAGTGTTTACTGTCTTATGTACTGTAGTATGTACTGTAGTATGTACTGTCTTATGTTCTGTAGTATGTACTGTATTATGTGCTATAGTATGTACTGTCTTATGTACTGGAGTATGTACTGTAGTATGTATTGTAATATATACTGTCTTATGTACTGTAGTGTTTACTGTCTTATGTACTGTAGTATGTACTGTAGTATGTATTGTATTATATACTGTCTTATGTACTGTACTGTCTTATGTGCTGTAGTATGTACTGTCTTATGTACTGTAGTATGTACTGTCTTATGTACTGTAGTATGTACTGTCTTATGTACTGTCTTATGTACTGTATTATGTACTGTCTTATGTACTGTAGTTTGTACTGTCTTATGTACTGTAGTATGTACTGTCTTATGTACTGTAGTTTGTACTGTCTTATGTACTGTAGTTTGTACTGTCTTATGTACTGTAGTATGTACTGTCTTATGTACTGTAGTATGTACTGTCTTATGTACTGTAGTATGTACTGTCTTATGTACTGTAGTATGTACTGTAGTATGTACTGTCTTATGTACTGTAGTAAGTACTGTCTTATGTACTGTAGTTTGTACTGTCTTATGTACTGTAGTATGTACTGTCTTATGTACTGTCTTATGTACTGTAGTATGTACTGTATTTTTTAAAAATAATAAAGTTTACCTGAGTGATGCTTTTGTCTTGTCACGTGATGCTTCTACCATGCAGCGTGTTAAATCACTAAAAACATACTGTACTGTCTTATGTACTGTAGTGTTTACTGTCTTATGTACTGCAGTATGTACTGTCATGTACTGTAGTGTTTACTGTCTTATGTACTGTAGTATGTACTGTCATGTTCTGTAGTATGTACTGTATTATGTGCTGTATTATGTGCAGTACATACTGTAGTATGTACTGTCTTATGTACTGTAGTATGTACTGTCTTATGTACTGTAGTTTGTACTGTCTTATGTACTGTAGTATGTACTGTCTTATGTACTGTAGTATGTATTGTCGTATTTACTGTATTATGTACTGTAGTATGTACTGTTATGTACTGTAGTATTTACTGTATTATGTACTGTAGTATGTACTGTCTTATATACTGTAGTATGTACTGTAGTATTTACTGTAATATGTACTGTAGTATTTACTGTAGTATGTACTGTAGTATTTACTGTAATATGTATTGTAGTATTTTATTTACTGTAGTATGTACCATAGTATTTACTGTACTATTTACTGTGTTATGTATTATGATAATATGGAGAAGACAAATTAACAATTTTGTCAAAAGGTCAAAAGGTCAGCATCACCTGAAATCATCAATTTTTATCCATTTGACCTGAAATTTAAATTTACCGTTTGAGTTTTGTCATCAAATTTTCAACAAAGCTTTATTATGATGATATGGAGAAGGCAAATTAATAATTTGGTCAAAAGGTCAAAGGTGAGTGTCACATAAAATCATCAATTTTCATCCGATTGACCTGAAATTTTACGAATTTGCATATTGAGTTACTGGTTGGTTCACCAATCAAAAGCAACAAGCCGATTGTTGTTGTTTTTTTAGATCAGAAGGTAAAAGGTCAAGGTTGCGTAAATTCACCATATTTCACCTGATTGACCTGAAATTTCAAGAATTTGCATATCGGATTACTGAATTGGTTCACGAATAAAAAGGTAGGAGTCGATTGTTTTGTTTTTTTTAGATCAAAACGTCAAGGTTGCATAAAATCGTCAATTTTTGTGCAATTGACGTGAAATTTTAAGAATTTGCATATCGGGTCACTGAATTGGTTCATCAATCAAAAGCTAGAAGCCGATTGTTTTTTTTAGATCAAAAGGTCAAGGCTGCATAAAATCATCAATTTTCATTTTGTGTGTTTTTTTTCTTCATGCCTCCGCCGACAAAGATGTTTTTGCATTGTCGTCCGCCCGTACATCCGACGTCCGTCTGTCCGGGCTAAACCTCGTTTTTCTCAGCAACCATATGTCCGATTGAGACGAAACTTTCAGGGTAGGAGTGACACCCATGCAGAATGTTTTTATGATAATTGTGACGTCATAGATCACGTGGTATGGCAGCCATCTTGGATTAAAAGCAAATAATTAAAAAATTATTTATCGGAAACCGCTGAATGTAAAAATTTAAACTTGGCACATTGTCAAGTACTCCCAATAGGGAACAAAATCATGATAATGATGACATCACAGGTGAAGTGGTATACCAGCCAAAAATGTTTTAATCGAATTCCTTATCCTAAAAATCAGAAATTGCATGCACATGATCTATGACCCATTTGGATTGAAATATTAAATTTATGACATTATAGGTCACATGATTTGGCAGCCATGTTGGATTGAAGGAAAATATTAAATAATTATATCTCTGAAACCGCTCACCCTATCGATGCGAAATTTTACAAATATCATCTACAGCACTGTGGCATATAGTTTGAAAATGATGATGTCATAGGTCTCAAGGTTTGGCAGCCATCTTGGATAGAAAAACGAACCTTATCCGATCAAAACGAAACTTCACAAATGTGATCCACTACCCATACATATGCAGAGTGATGGCAGATACCCATTGTGGGACTATGCGGAGGCATATTGGCGACACAGTCACATTGTTCTAGTTTAACTGTGTTTGTAATTTGTAGCTTACAGAAGAAGAAGAAGAAGTCCACTGAATACAAACGGACGCGGATGGGCTTTGCATTTTCACATGCTTTCTAGTTGGACTTTGTGTGTCCTTTGTACCCATGAAAGTGGAAAACGTTTGGTCCAGTGTTGACACTGCTTTGGCGATGGGCCCAAAATGGCATCGATGCCGATGTTCTGAAATCCTGCTCTGCTGCTCTTGCTTCTTTCTGTCTGCTCCATTCAGCCTCTTCTTCATTTGCAGTCTCGTGTTTGCCAGGAAGTCAGTAAGCTCCTGTCCAAAAGAGTGGTGCAAAAATGGATCATCTCAATTACAGACCAATCAGCTCACTTCCAATCACCAGGAAAAGGCATGGAATCCATTATCGTAGTTGATATAAAATCCTTCCTTTTCTGAAACAGCCTCATCTCAGATCATCAATACGGATTCAAATGTGGCCACTCTACCTTGGTCATGCTGCTTCTACTCACCCAACAATGGATGGAGACCCTCAATATCAGACATGACATCAGAGCCTTCTCTCTGGACATACAGTAGTTCGTGTTTTCCATAAAGTCTGGTATCCTGCTTTCATTTCCAAACTGTCTGCCTATGAAATCAATGGGCAACTCCACTCTTGGATTACTGATTTCCTCCACTCTCGGAACCAACATGTGGCTCTCAACGGAACCCTTTCTTGTCCTCTCCCTGTCAAGGCTGGAATACGCCAAGGCAGTGATCTCGGCCCCATCCTATTCCTCATCTTCATCAATGATCTCTCTGACTCTCTGGAAAATCCTCTTTATTTCTTTGCTGATGACTCCACTCTCTGCCTTGACATCTCTCATCCTTCTGATAGACAGGTAGCAGCCTCTTCCCTCTCGTCACACCTTGACAAAATCACAAAATGGTCAACCACCTGGAACATGTCTTTCAATCCTGATAAATCCCTATCTATCTATCTCTATCTCTATCTCTCTCTCTCTCTCTCTCTCTCTCTCTCTCTCGCTCTCGCTCTCGCTCTCTCTCTCTCTCCCCCCCCCCCCCTCTCGCTCTCTCTCTCTCCCTCTTTCTCTCCCTCTCTCTCCAAAAGGACCATTCTGCAAATCCTTCCATCTACTTTCTCAACAACTGAAAGATCATTGGAATCTCCTGTGATGAAGCTGAGTCTATGGGCCTATCACTTCGCCATCACCGACAGGTCGCTGTTCTCTGTCTTTTTCCGCCTCATTTCTGGTCTTGCTCCTTCTGCCCTCTCCATGCTTTGTCACCCTCAGGTATCTGCAGGACGCATGCGGTCCAACAGCAACACCCTCCTGGTGAAACTGCCAAAATCCAGAACCACTGCTCCACTCCACTCATTTATTTCTCTCTTTTCCCACCTGTAGAACCGCATTCCACACTATTCGATCCAATCTTCCCTCCAGGTCTTCAAGACAGCTGTTCACCACCATCTCAGGACATTCCTCATCCAAAACCATGATCTTTTCTACACCTGTTAAACCACCTCTGCCCCTTCCAAAGTTTTGCTTATGTATCCATCTTGTCCACCCTTTGCGTTCTCTCCTAACCCTCATCATTACCTGCATCACTTGTTTGTCCGTCTCAGTCTACCTTCTCCCTCCACCCTGCTATTGGTGTTTCCCCTTTCTCCTGCTGTTCCCTCTGTTTTGTTTTGTACTGATCTATTCTGTGTCCTAGCTCTTCCACGAGCCTCGACCCTGTATAGAAAACAATTTAAGAAGCTAGCCGCAGACAGGGCATCCTTTGTAGTTCCAAGTCTTTCCTTGAAAAATTAGAACTACTCAGTCTATGAAGCCATTAATTATCCATAGCTCAGTGGAATACTGAGATATACGCGCATCATAGAAAATTATTTAATTGATCATTTATCATAGGAAATTAAATTATTTAATTCAACAATTAGCCCGGATATGTTGAAGAACATTTAGAGAAACCTGCTTTTCCGTTTACAAACATATTTTGAGATTGGTGGGACACATTTCGAACAACTGATGTAGCCAACCTTACAAATAAATGTTTTGTCTATGATGCGCGACTTTGTGGACATCCTGTAGACAAAGGCCTTATAGACTACGAGCAGGAGTACCCGACGTTGTCCGGTGCTGTTGGAATTTTTGAAGAAATCAAATTTTTCCCTCTTCCCCCTATTTTTGTGGTGGCCTAGCCTAAACACTTCCCTACACCCACTAAGGAATGGTGTCGGTGATCATTTTATATTACCTTTCACATAGCTGCAAAGGCTTCGGCACTGTAGAGTGATTTTTTAAAGATATCCCAAAAAAATCACATTTTTGGGGGATATTTGTAAAATGTAAAAAACAAAAATTCAATTCAATATTTGTAAAAAATAAATAAATAAATAATTGGGCCAAAATCAGTCCCTGTACCCACTGATGAGCATCTGATGGTTTGACGAAGATCCGTTTGGCCATCTCTGAGAAAAGTGGCGACACACAGACAGACAGACAAACATATCGGGTGGGCGAGAAATAAATGACACATTTATATTTCATGTAGAAATAGCAATTTAATAGAAAATGAGAATATTTATATATCTTACGAAACAGCCATTACATGAAAATACTTCAGCTATTTGGAAGACTCGGGTCTTGAAAATAACAACTTTTACGTGACCACCATTTTGATGTGTGCATCACTTTCCTTAAGGTTTCAAGTGGAATACGGGCTAGTCCTGTTCAATTTGCTTATGTAAGTCTTGAATAGACTAGGCCTTGGTCTTGTCTTGTAGACCATTGATTTCAGGTACCACCACAATAAGAAATTGGGTGCTGTTAAACCCCAGACTTCTGGCTGGCCATGGAACATCTCCAAATTGTGAAAGGAGATGATCTGGGAAAAGGTCCTTCAGGAGTGACATTGATGCA
This sequence comes from Myxine glutinosa, assembly GCF_964187855.1. NCBI lineage: Eukaryota > Metazoa > Chordata > Myxini > Myxiniformes > Myxinidae > Myxine > Myxine glutinosa. Next base: position 23,609,834 of record NC_136266.1, on the reverse strand, counting down.
CGAGCAGTATGGGCAGTTGCCCTATCTAGTTGGAACCAGGATTGACCATAAATTCCCATATTCCTTAGTTTTGGAGCAAGAAAATCACTTATTAATGATATTGCTGGGATGTCAGTGATACTTATGGCAGCTGAAAACAATATGGCCCATTGACCCCAGCACAGGAAATGCCACAGCAGACCGACACGTTCACCGTGTTAAACTTCCAAAGTAAGGGTTCTTGGTGGAACTGCTCAGGATTTTCTTCCGCCCCAAATCGGAAGTTCCCCTTGTTAGTAGAACCTGTAAGCTCGAAATGAGCTACATCTGACGTGACTGGTCTCTCAGTAAACCTGTCATCTTCCTCGAGCATCCAAAGAGATGTTACAAAATTCCATTCCTCCTTGTTTGTCATCTTCACCAACTTATGGAACCATTTGAATTTTGTAGGGAAACATGTGCAAATCATCATTCGGCATGGTCCGAAGGGATGTTCTCTTCACGTCCAGCACCTGTGACAGGTTTCTTGTCACTGGGCGAGGACTACGTTGAACAGTCTCATGCAGACATGAAATCGTGTCAGGTGTACAAACGTTTCTGGATCAACCGGGAGGAATGGTGGCCTGATTTCTGGAGGTTTCATGAATTTTGTTTGGCATATCAGAGCACTCACTGCACTGTGTTCCTGGAACGACATTTGTTAACATTACAAATTAATTTGAAGTCTCCCTAAGCCTGATTGAGTGAACCGAACTTAAAGTGCAGCTCAAGGATCCTTGCTCTCTCGATATTTATCCCCACCAACATCTTAGCAAATCTTACAAGGGTCCTTTATAATCTGCAAAGAAAAGAATATCAACATTAACATATTTTAGAATTGTCTGTAAGTTTAAAATGTGTCAGGTGTTTCTTCCCCACCTATAGTATAGATGAGTAGTTCTAAAGAAAATTCTCTATGGGCTGTGGCCCCAGCATCACATCAATCTCTCCTTGATTTTGTGGAATCTTAAGCTCTCAAAATAATTGTAATCTCCCGGAATGAGGCCGAATCACAGATTCAAATCAAGAAAATCAAATCGAAATCACAGGGCAGGCAGGTATTTGTCGCCTCTCTGGTTTATCTCCTTCCGCTCCCTCAGTCCTTCGACTCCCCCAACAACTCCAAAGATGTACACGTTCTTCTAGCCGCTGACTCCTTGTTATACTTCCAAAATCTAAACTTCTAAATCTAAACTTCAAACTAAACTTCAAAAATAATTAATTGATTAATTAATTTTTAACTTTTCTACCCCCGCTAATTCACCCCAGATCCACCTTGTTTGAAATTCCAACTTCTTTCCTGGAAGTCCTGGCAGTGTCCATATGTTTTATACCTCTCCCACCGCCCCCTTCCCATGCCCCCCCCCCCCCCCCCAAAGCCCTCGCCCTCTCTCAGATCTCTCGATGTCTCCATGTCTCTCGGTCCCTGCTCTCAAATGTTGTGTTTGTGTCCTTCCCCCTCTCTCCCCATCTTGTCTACCGCTCCCGATGTTATATGTTTTATGTGTCGGTTTGTCTTTCTGTGTGATTAATGTTCGCTCTTTCACGAGCCTCGATCTTGTATACAAAAAAATAAAAATATATAAAAATATATATATAAAAAAAAATTGACTAATCAATAAATAATTAATCGATTAATTGATAAATCAATAAATCAAAAATATCCTTCATAGCCAAATAACTTGGTCACTGTCATGTCCAAATACCTGCTTCCTATCAGCTTCCTTCCTATTTATCAGATGAGAAAGAAAATAAATAAATGATTAATAATGAAAATAAATAAATAATAATCATAAAATAATTAAATTATTAATCAATTGGCTAATACCGCAATATAATATATAAACCACCACCGTTTCATTTGAATCTGTAATTACCAAAAAATTAATCAAGTCATTGATGGAATAATTAAATAATTAATCGATTAATTGATTAATCAAAAAATCAAAAATATCCTTTATAGCCAAATCACTTGGTCAATGTCATGTCCAAATATCAGCTTCCTAGCTCAAAAGGTGCCTGAGATATTGCCCAGATGAGAAAGAAAGAAAGAAAAACAAGAAATAAAGAAAACAAGAAAGAAAGAAACAAGAAAGAAAGAAAGAAAGAAACAAGAAAAAAAACAAGAAATAAAGAAAACAAGAAAGAAAGAGAAACAAGAAAGAAAGAGAAACAAAAAATAAAGAAAACAAGAAAAGAAGAAAGTAAGAGAACAAGAAAACAAGAAAACAAGTAAACCAGAAAAGAAGAATAATCAAGAAAGAAAACAAGAAAGAAAGAGAAACAAGAAATAATGAAAACAAGAAAAGAAGAAAGAAAGAGAACAATAAAACAAGAAAGCAAAGAAAGAAAACATGAAAGAAAGAAAGAAAGAAATAAACAAGGGAAAAAGAAAGAAAACAAGAAAGAAAACAAGAAAGAAAGAGAAACAAGAAATAAAGAAAAGAAGAAAGAAAGAGAACAATAAAACAAGAAAACAAAGAAAGAAAACAAGAAAACAAAGAAAGAAAACAAGAAAACAAGAAAGCAAGAAAACAAAGAAAGAAAACAAGAAAGAAATCAGAGTAAAAACTGAGTACTCCCTTTCAGCGCGGGTCATCTCCGGGCCCCCTCCGGTGCCCGGAAATGACGTCATGCAACGTCTGGAGATGGTATAGGAAAGGAGCGGTGTACAATAGTCAGATTGTAAAACACGATTATCCGGCTTATTATTCTCAAAATTTATTTATTTCTCTGCTAATCGGTCAGGGATATCATCCTCTACATCAGATGCCTTCAAAAAATTGATTGTTTATATCCAGATCCGGATCTTCACCAAGAACGAATTGATTGGTCCTTGTCACACCTGTCCACTCGGACGAATCTGTCCACAACGTTTTGAGATATCTTGTTCACAAACAAACAGACAGACAGGGCCAGGGGTGAAGCCAACCTGCGTCCACCTTCGTCCTTCGGTGATGAAGGTAACAAAGAATCTGTATTAATTTGTGCATTCTAGCAGACAGTAGGCCTGGGCTGGTTTAATGGCGTCAGTTCGGGTATGCAGAACGCACAGGAAAGGCGTTATGGGCTCCCTGGTTATCAAAAGCTTGCGGGACGAATTGAAAAGGTTCCAGTTGGCTCGATTGCCTGGACAGGTGGTCAGTCAGTGGGGGAGAAAGGCAGGGAGAAGCACGGGCACGAGTCCAGAAGCCATAAGCCATGGGATAATCACAGTTCCTGCCTCATCCCAACACTCTAATGAACATTAACCTGGACCAGCATGTACATCATAAGGCTTCAACAGGTGCCCTCCTGCTCCCTGAATCTCGGAGCTATACACTCTTTATAGCGGATGCACGAATATCGTGTTTCAAACTTTCCACCAATGTGCTGCAAATTCAGTAAACGTGGAAAATCTACTTTTCAAATCATTTTTTAAAAAGTTTTCTGGTGTCTTATAATGTATGGAAGTGTTGTCATGGAAATAAGAACTGCTTCATTTAATTTCTTAGAAAATTTCATACAATTAATGATATGAACTTCAGTTATCAAGACGTAAGATTTAGGTGCGTCCTTGAACCAGACTAAGAGGAGGCAGGTGGATCACCTCTTACCTTAAGGTCATTTTCAATCTCTTTCTTTTCAATCTTTCAATCTCACCTCTTACTTTAACCCCTTTCCTCTAAGCCCTTACCCCTACAGCAAAGTCTGCTCAAGACCTGACCTTCAGATTCCTCTTCGGAGGACAACCTCACTAACACTCTGCACATCCAAACTCCACGTAAGGGGGAAAGAAAGGAGCTCCGCGCCTTTCTTTCCCCCCCTTCTGGATAAGAGCAGCACGATAACCCCCCATACCCCGCCCCCTGGAGGGGTGAATCCTGCTGCTGTGTTCTCTACTTCCCCTCTTTTTTTCTCTTCCTATTACCGATGCATCCCGTGATGATGCCTGTCCTCTCCAACCTCTTCCCCATCTTCTATAACACAATCCTCTGTTGTCTCCTCTCCTCTCTGATCTGACGCGGCCACTTCAAACCTACTCATGACTCACATATACAGTCGTCACCAAATCCAAACACTCAACAGACCATCGCTCACATTCAGGTAGTAGGCCTAGTTAATGCATGGAATAGTCTCACTAGAAAGGGGGTCACGGAACAAACATTACAGAGTTTTAAATTAGAGTTAGGTAGGTAGGTTGTTGTTGTTGTTGTTGTTGTTGTTGTATAGCCCAGAACAGTTATATCGAACAAGCCCTCAACACGGAGACAGCCTGTCAATCTCCCAGGAGTAAACCCAGAGATCCCCAACATACAGGATGGTGTACCCCCACCTTCACAAAGTCAGGGCCACAACAGAGTTGGAGAGAGAGAAGAGACAAGAGGGAATTGCCACTGATGCAGTGCCCCTATTACCAGAAAGCTGGTACTCATTTTGCCGACCTCAGAAGGATGACAGGCGGAGTCAACCCACCTGGTGTTAATTCAATGCCACAACAAAAGCTCGAACTCAAAACCCTAAGATCTTAAGCCACCCACCGTTAAACCAACACCAGGTGCAGTTCGGTCGATACTGAGAAGCTTTGTGGACAGAGTGCATCGATATTGGTAGGCACGGTAGGTTGCTGACTTGCTGAGGTAGGTTGCCATGTGTGCCTCACTTTCACAGGTTTATCAGAGTGCGTCATCAGGAGTGTTTTAGGCAAAAAAGAAGAAATTTTCAAATTTTTGAAAGAAAAAAAGTTCAATATTTTTGGATTTGTTTTTTTTATTGCTCTATAGTGCCGAAGCCTTTGTAGCTACACTACCAGTCAATAGTTTTAGAACACCTCAATTTTTCCAGTTTTTATTGAAATTTACGCAGTTTATTGTCTCAATGTACTCTGAAATTAAGCATAGAACAAATAAACAATTGGAGATAAAAAAGAAATCATAGAATCATTTTGTTTAACAAAATTTAATTTAAATTTTAGACTCAGCAAAGTAGCCACCTTTTGCAGATATAACCGCCGAACACACTCGTGGCATTCTTTCTGCAATGGAAATCAAATATTGTTCGGGAAGTTCTTCCCAACACTGTTGCAGAAGTTCCCATAAATGTGTTGCACTTGTGGGATGCTTTGCTTTCACCCTTCTGTAGAGTTCATCCCAAACCAGCTCGATGGGGTTTAAGTCTGGAGACTGTGCTGGCCATTCCTGATTTGAAGCCTACCGTCTTGTTCTTTTCCTCGAAGGTAGTTTTGACATGGCCTGGAAGTGTGTTTAGGGTCATTATCTTGCTATAGGATGAAACCCTGACAGACTCGGTGTATACCAGAGGGTATTGCATGGGGCTGCAAAATACTGTGGTAGCCCTTTTGGTTCAGGGTGCCAGTCACTCTGTGCAAGTCGCCGACTCTGGATCCAGCAAAAGAGCCCCAGACCATCACGCTTCCTCCTCCATGTTTGACAGTTGGTCTCACACACTGAGGAACCATCCTTTCACCTACTCGATGGCATACAAAAAACCCTGCGTGATCAACCAAAGATTTCAAATTTTGATTCATTGGTCCATAAGACCTTCTTCCAGTCTTCAGTAGTCCACTGGTGGTGCTTCAAGGCCCAGGCAAGCCTATTTTTCTTATGTTGCCATCTTAGCAATGGCTTTCTTACTGCCACTCGACCTGTCAAACCTGCAGCTCGAAGTCTTCTCTTCACAGTTGAAACTGAGACTTGTTTACTTCGACCAGTGTTAAGTTGTGCTTGAAGCTGTTGTCCTGTGAGCCGCCTATCACGCAAGCTGTTGACTCTCAGAAACTTGTCTTCTGATTCTGTTGTGTCTTTGGGTCTGCCAGACCTCTTCCTGTCAGAGTTTCCTCCAGTTTCCAATATACTACTTCCTGCAGTGCAATATTGTCCAAATAATGCTTCAGAGGGTGTAATAACAGTCTGTTCCAATACTGCTTTTATACAGACAGTGGGTTTGTAATCAAGTAATCAGCAGAGGTTGGGACACCTGTAGGAATTGTTTGCATCAACTTTCAAGACCTAATTTACTTACATTGCTGCAGAACAGCTGTAAGTTGTTAACCCATTACTTGTTTCCTGAAGAAGGCTTTTTGTTTTTTACAATATAACTGTGCAATCTATATAATAATAGTGGAAGGACTCGACTTTGTTATCCCTTTTACGCCGCACCCAGTGACCCGATGCCCACGGCACTAATGGATTTACGATCTACGAACTGCGCTCTTTGTTTATCACGTACAGCCATACTCGAAAAATCTGAATTAGCCGACGTTGGGGCCCAAAAGCATCCGATTAACTGCCGATACGACGACATCTTACGACGCCATCTTATTGGCGTCTGCTGGGTGAAGGCGAAGCAAGCCGTCCGCTGATTGGACAATCCCAGAGTGGTGCTATGCCGATTCCTATTACGAATCCATTCATTTTTCAAAAGTATATCGTAGCATTGTCATTTAAGTAGATTGCAATAAATACGTTTTTCATATACGCACTCTTCATTCTCATCTTTTTTCCTAACTCTTACTCGGACAAGCAAATCCCCTATGCCATCCATAATGGTACACTCTATCCATACACCACATCCTCCCTTCCGTGGATGTTCCACGGGTTTCGGCTAGTTTACATTATTTTCCCGTTTTTGCTAACCTAAACTTTTTTTAACCTCGAGCAGTTTACTGCTTACCTTTGTACCATTTCAGGTTATTCACTGGACATTAAACTGTGTAAATTTCAATAAAAACTGGAAAAATTGAGATGTTTTAAAACTTTTGACCGGTCGTGTAAGTGAAAGGTAATATTAAATGATCCCTGATTAAATGATTAAATTATGTGAAAGGTAATATTAAATGATTTCATGGTGGGTGTCGAGGAGTATTTTAGGCCACCACAAACAAACAAATTTGATTTCTTCAAAATGCCAACAGGATTATAATAGCAATGGGCAATGCTGGGTACCCCTGCTGGTAGTGTGTGTGTGTGTGTGTGTGTCTGTCTGTCTGTGTGTGCATTTGTGTCTGTGTGTGCATGTGTGTGCATGTGTGTCTGTGTGTGCATGTGTGTCTGTGTGTGTGTGTCTCTGTGTGTGTGCCTGTGTGTATGTGTGTGTGTGTGTGTGTGTGTGTGAGTGTGTGTCTGTCTGTCTGTGTGTGCATTTGTGTCTGTGTGTGCATGTGTGTGCATGTGTGTCTGTGTGTGCATGTGTGTCTGTGTGTGTGTGTCTGTGTGTGTGTGCCTGTGTGTATGTGTGTGTGTGTGTGTGTGAGTGTGTCTGTCTGTCTGTGTGTGCATGTGTGTCTGTGTGTGTGTGTGTGTTTGTGTGTGTCTGTCTGTGTGTGTGTTTGTGTGTGTCTGTGTGTGCATGTGTGTATGTGTGTGTGTGTGTGTCTGTGTGTGCATGTGTGTGTGCATGTGTGTCTGTGTGTGTGTGTGTGTGTGTGTGTGTCTGCATGTGTGTATGTGTGTGTGTGTGTGTGTCTGTCTGTGTGTGCATGTGTGTCTGTGTGTGTGTGTTTGTGTGTGTCTGTGTGTGTGTGTGTGTGTGTGTGTGTGTGTGTGTGTGTGTGTGTGTGTGTGTGTGTGTGTGTGTGTGTCGTCAAAAGGTAAATGTACTATCTGCGTCGGACCAATCTCGCTCCTTTTTGTGTGAAAAGGATGATAAGGTAAAGCCGACCGCAAACTCTCTGACGCAATGATCTCGACTCTAGATTCTAGAGGTACACACACTCACCTCTCAAGGTGAATGTTCTGTCTGTGTTAGTTCATTTCTCATCCGAAAACCGTGTTCCCAGCATCACATCGTATATCTCACTCAAAAGCACAACTCTCTCTCTCTCTCTCTCTCTCTCTCTCTCTTCTCTCTCGCGCCCCCTGCTGGCCGTTCGTGTGTTGGGCGTGGCAAGATGGCGTGCACTGGTGTTCGTGTGCTGTAGCTCCGTGCTTGTGTTGTGTCCCCCCCCCCCCCCCATTCCTTCCTTTCCTATCGCGCCTTTGTCGTGTCCTTCTTTACCACCTGTGCCCCTTTCCCTCCCTTGAGACAGAGAGAGTGAGAGAAGAGCCCAAAGGTGAGAGCAGACCCGTTCGGTTCAGTTTACCTGCTCCGTCGGTGCTGTTTACCTTACTCGCGTCGTGTGAACTTTATTATTCATTATTTCATTTCGACTTTATTTATTTTGTGTCCTTTCCGCCTGGTCAAGGTGGAAAGGTGAGACATCGCCGTTATGGCGAGTGTTCGTGCACGGCAGGAAGGGTTTGAAACCCTAACAAGGAAGCATGCTTTCGTGTGTGTCCCTCCCGAAGGTGTTCCTACCGAGGACATTATCCTAGCTGTAGGGAATGTTATCGGCGATGAAAATGTCCGCGCCGCGTCGCGGATGAACCAAAAGTTTGTTGTTTTCGTGTCGGACGAGAAGTTCGTGCATGATGTTGTTAGTACCGGTCTGTCATTGAAAGGTGGGCAGTTCGTCATGGTTTCCCCGATGGACACACCGGCGATTAAAGTTATTATTTCAAATGTCGCTCCGTTTATCACAGATGATAAATTAATGGCTTTTCTGAACGTGAACGCGAAGCCCCACCGGTCCCCCCTCCAGTAGCTGAGCGGACTGGTGACCAAACAAATTGCTCTGTCTCACAAACAGAAATCGTAACCCCGGCTACGCAGAGATCTGCAGCCATTTGCCAAAGCACACATAAAGAAAGTAAGCACCAGTCTGCTCGTGAGTGTGTACCAGAGTACCCAACGAAATCTCAGGAGATGCCTCCAGAGGAGCTTGTGAGAGCTGCAAGTAAGGCCCAAGATCCAGGTGGGACATTATCAGACCTGTCAGAGTCTGAGGACGAGGTGGAAGTGACTGAGCTGTCACAGTCATCAGCATCTCAGTCACAGATAGCCCCCAACACATCGTGTCGTTTCTAGCCGAAACGTACAGACAGCGTAACATAGTCATTAAAGACCATTTTGACGATTTGGCTGCATTCATCCACACTGCAAAATCCATAATTAAAACGCCTGAACAATTTGACCTGAATAAGTCACAATACCACAGGTTAAGAAAATTCATCACACGTGCAGGTGTAGAGTGTTCCCAGCCACAGGCTGATTTCATCAATACAGGATGAAAACTATAAAACTCGCAACCTTAAATATTAACGGTGGTGGTGCTAGACACCTCCGCCAGGTTCAAGTAAAAAACATATTTCAACGGAAAAAGGTGGATGTGATCTTACTTCAAGAAACTCACATCACACCAAATGTGGAACATAACTGGCATCAACTTTTTAAGAGCCAATGCTATTTCAGCAATTTATCAGCCTCATCTGCTGGAATCGGCTTCTTGCTGAAGCCAGGCCTCGTGTGTGAGTCATGCCATTTTCACGAGGTAATAAATGGTCGGCTTAGCTCTCTCAAACTAGTAAGCCATAACTTCCATTACACCATTTTTAATGTGTATGCGCCAAGTGATAGCGTAGAGCGCAAGTCCTTCTTCACCGCAATGATAAATCACTTAAGATCAGTTGATTTTGATCATTGTGTGTGTGTCGGAGGTGATTTCAATTGCACCTTCGACCCATCGGTTGACAGAAATTCTGCCGAACCCCATCCTGAGTCCCATGTACACTTATCCAATTTTTTTAGCACAATGGGCCTCGTTGATGTTTGGCGGTTGCACCACCCAAGCACATCCCAGTACACCTGGTGTCGATGCGCCAATAGTCGAGTATCCTTGGCAAGGCTTGACAGATGGTACATCAACGTACCCTTTAAAAATACTGCGGTTTCTTCAAATATTTTTCCTTCCGTGTTCTCAGACCATCATATGGTAACCCTAAACCTTTCCTTTCCTCAACCCGCAAGTAGGAGCGCTTATTGGAAGTTTAATGTTAGACTTCTAGAAGATGGTATGTTTAAAGAAGCCTTTCGTGTTTTCTGGGCAAGTCTAGTAGCAAAGAAATCTGCCTTTTCTTCATCCAGCATATGGTGGGATAACATGAAATCTCAAATTCGGGTTTTTTGTCAATGTTTCCAATCACACAGCACAAACGACAAGCACATTACAATGGCCCGGTTGGAATTGGATATTCTACATTTGGAGAATAAATTGGCTCATGAAAACAATGACGCCAATTACCGGTTATTGCTTGTAAAGAAAGCTCCTTTAAGGGAGTTAGTTCAAGAGAAAGCAGCCGGAACATTAACTAGACTTAGAATACAGAATGTAAAGCTATCAGACACCCCAAACAAGTCTTTCTTTCATTTAGAATCCTTAAGCAAGCCATCACGGCTAATCTCTTCTGTTTTGGACTCAAGAGGCAACGTTGTTGTCAACGAGGATGATGTTAGAATAAACATTATTGAATTCTTTACAAAACTTTTTGAGGAGCAGACTGTTTGTAATGATACAATGATGGATTTAACCTCTCACCTCCCCTCCCTAACTGAGGCTCAACGGTTGGAGCTTGACCTACCAATCACCCTCCTTGAGCTAACCTGTGCTCTTGCTGCCATGGATTCAGGGAAAGCTCCGGGTATTGACGGTCTACCTCCCGAATTCTTTCTGACATTTTGGGACCTTTTAGGCCCTGAGTTGCTGAATGTTTTGGACACTTCTATACAGACTGGTATAATGCCGCTGAGTCTAAGAAGAGCCGTAGTGTGCTTGCTCCCGAAAACTGAAGATCCCCGACTTTTGGTGAACTGGCGACCGATCTCCCTGCTGTGCACGGACTACAAGCTTTTTTCAAAAGTACTAGCTAATCGACTAAAAAAGGTTATTGGTGATCTAGTACTGCCAGAACAGAGTTACTGTGTTCCTGGAAGATCCATCCATGATAATATTTCTTTAATCAGAGATCTCATTGATGGTAACCGTGTTAAAGAAGACTTTGGAATGATGTCGCTTGATCTTGAAAAGGCATTTGACAGTATCGACCATAAGTTTATGCATCATGTGTTACAGGCATGCGGCCTCGGAGCAAACTTTCGTTCCTACATTTCCTTGCTATACACGGATGTATTTAGTTTAATTAAGATTAATAATGTGCTGGCTCCCCCCATCAAGGTTCGGAGAGGGGTCCGGCAAGGGTGCCCAGTCTCTGGCTTATTGTTTGCTCTTTCTTTAGAGCCTCTTCTCAATCTACTGAGAAAGAAGATTTCTGGAATAGCACTCACTCCCATGAGTGCACCGCTAACCCTATGTGCTTATGCGGATGACGTCTGCATCTTTGTAAAAGATAAGGATGATATTGATATCGTTGTTGAGTGCCTGTCAAAGTTTCACGCTGCCTCCTCTTTAAAAACCAATTGGAACAAGAGCAAGACGTTATGGATACCCTCCCTTTATCGCAACCTTCTTCAGCCTGTACCACAGCCGCCCCCATCCCTCCCCGCAGGGTTGCTGTGGGGAAGTGAGGGAATTAAGTACTTGGGCATATTCCTTGGTTCCCCACAGTATGCTCAAAGAAATTGGGACGGGGTAATTGAGCAAGTGGGAGAAAGATTGAACCGATGGAAAAGGGTTTTACCTCATTTGTCCTTCAAGGGCCGTGTGCTAGTGATCAACAACTTAGTTGCCACAATGTTGTGGCATAGGTTCATCTGCCTGCAACCGCCGGAGGCCCTACTCAAAGCACTCCAGGGCAAACTGGTGGACTTCTTCTGGGGAGGCTACCACTGGCTACGACCCGATGTGATATGTCGCCCCTCAGCTGAGGGTGGCCACAACCTCGTCGACATCAAAGCCCGCCTAATGGCCTTCCGGCTGCGGTCCATTCAACGTCTCCTCTACATGGAACATCTGCCAGGCCGGCTCCCTGCACGCCTTGTACTGCAGCGAGCGGGTAGGCTCGGGTACGGGTTTGAACTCTTTCAAATGAACCTCCAGCATGTCGACATATCGGTTCTCCCTGCTTTTTACCAAAGCCTCTTAAATGCCTGGCAGAGCCTTTCTGTGAGTCGTCAGGCGGACACATATGTAACGAAAATGCTGGCACACGAGCCTTTGTTCTATAACCCTCTCTTTCCCGACATTCCAAAGAGTCGAGATTTTTGCCAACACTTTATAGCAGCTGGTATTGTGAAGGTGCGGCATCTCCGACATGACTCAGGGTATGGTTGGAAATCCGTAAGTGAAATCGCCGACCTGACAGGGATTTGGTCCCATAGGATGATTGCAAAAATTTTGAGGAAAATGATTCAGTTGGGACGGCAACTTGGCCTAACTTGGACTCGAGGTACAGAAGAAGATCTAAATGAGCCGACAGTGCCTAAATTAATTGTTGAACCCATTCAAAACGATTTGCCCCCTGTTAGCGATGGGTCAAAGCTTTTCCAGACAATGGACAGCAAGGGCATCTACAAGATGTGCCTCAAGCTGTTAAATGGGAACCCTTCGTTAAATGGAGTTACCCGATGGAAAGGATTGTTACCCGGAGGACCCCCCTCCGAACCTATCTGGGAAGCCATGTACAGTGAGCCCACATCCAAAAGAACAGGTGATCTCCAGTGGCGTTTGGCCCACTGGATTGTTCCCTCTAACACGTTTATTAGACATTTTTCTCCTGTATCTGTTTGTTGTCCCTTCTGTACAGTCAATGAGGACTTGTTTCACGCATTCATAGACTGTATCCGATTATTTCCTTTGTTTCATTGGTTGAATTACATTGCACATGAAATGCATGTTACCTTTTCTTTGAGAAGTTTCGTCTTTGGTTTTGCCCCTAAACAGAATCCTGCATCTAAACTGTTTAGTTTCCTAATAGCAACTGCGAAGCTTGCTGTTTATTTAACAAGAAAAGACAAACTATCTGGCAAACCGATAGAGCACTGCAATATCATGTTGTGTTTGAATGCATTAATCTCAGCAAGATTGAAACTGGAATTTACCCTTTCCAACGAGTCCGGAAATTTTCATAACTTTGTTGATACTTGGTGTGTTGGTGGGTTTTGTGAGGTTAAAGAAAATGAATTTAGAATACTGTTGTGAATACTGATTGTTTTTTATTTGATGATCATTGGGTGCTTCTTCTTTTTCTTTTTTTCTTTTTTCTTTTTGTTGGCATTATTGATTTTATTGCAAAACGTGTATATTGTTACTTTTATATTTTTGTAATAAAAGGACTAAAAAGTCAAAGTCTCTCTCTCTCTCTCTCTCTCTCCTCCCACTTTGCACAGCTGCCGCTCGCTTAGCACGCACGTGCGATTGCCAGGTCTGTTGCTCAGTCACTGGCGGTACGTGCTGTGTCTCGTGTTGCTTTTTCCTTTCTTCCTACCTTTTGGTCCTTTCTGCTGTCCGAGTGTCGGTGTCTCTTTCTATCGTCTTGTCTACTGAGCGAGAGAGGGAGAGACAGCGCGGTTAGAGTTATCCACTTTAGGTGGTTAACGGGATTTATTTATTTATTTCCCAGTTATTGTTGTTGTTGTTTATTTTTCATTTATTTCGGCTTTATAAACCTTTGTACCATTTATTGGTTACTTTTTTTCGTTTAGTTACTTCAAATGGCTAGCAAGAATAGTCGAAGTAATGCCGGTCGTGACGCCGATGAGGGGTTAACAGATGAACACGGCATGTGTTTTGTCCCACCGGAAGATGTCTCGCTGGAGGAGACGCTCCTCGCAATCGGAGAATTGATCGGTTGTGAGAACATACGGGCAGCGTCCCGAATGCACCACAAGGTGGTTGTTTTCGTTTCACGTGTCCGTTTCGCGCGCATCGTCGTGCAGAACGGCCTCACCTTGGGCAATGACCAGTTTGTTCCGGTTTCGCCATGGAACACTCCGGCCTCGAAGGTAATACTATCAAACGTTCTACCGACGCTGTCTAATGAGGAAATTCTTCAGAAGCTCGGTCAGTACGGTACTGTGGTGTCGAGAATTATCCAAGCCTCCATTCGCACCACAGACGGGAAGCTTAAGCATATCGAAACGTTTAGACGGTTTTGTTATGTTGTTTTGAAGGATGGTTTGACGCAATTGAATGTCTCTCTCGTTTTTAAGTCGTCAAAACGTGAGCACAGGATTTTTGCGGCAACGGAGAGGTTGATTTGTTACGGGTGTGGTGTACATGGACACACTCGGCAGTATTGTCCTGATGGGGAGAAAACGTATGCCACAGCAGCCGGACCACCTCCCCCCGTGACCACTACGGAGGATTCTATAGATGTTTCGCCTTCAGTGCGGGAATCTACATCGGACCATCAAGGTACGGCTAAGAGTGGTGCTGATGAGACCCATACGGATGTGCTTCGTGTAAGCGATGAGTCATCCAGTACAGCTGGCCATCGTGCAAACGATGAGTCAGCAAATGTAAGGGAGAAGCCTCTACCTGTAGAGGGAATGTTTTGTGAGGAGCAGCAGATTGTAGATGCGGCGTCTCGGAAAAATTTGAAACGGTCACTTGTAAGTGCGAGGAATGAGGACAAAGGTGTTAAAGTGTTGGTGGTGCAGACAGGAAGCAGTTTAAACGATTCAGACAGTCCTCCACATGAAGATCAGCAAGGTGGTGAGACTATGGCTGACATGATACCACCTGTTCAGGATGAAGGGGAACTTTTTCCTGAAGGTTGTAAATCAACCTGCGAAACCGAACAGCCTACTGATGACCATATCAATTCTAATGGGGAATGCAAAATACCCATTACTACTAATAACGACTCCTCCCCCCCCATTGCAATGACGCATGAGGATGAAGAGGATGAAGAACCTAAGGTAGATGGGGATGGAACAGGTGTTTCTGTACAGGTTCAGGAGGAACTCGTTACTAGCGTCACGGAGGGAATTCTAACTACAGAGACACTGATCGGCCATGAGGAACCAGTGGCAGTGGTTCACAGGGCTCCCCCCCCTCAGGAGGAAGAGCAGCCTTTGGAGATCTCAAAAGAAAATATTGTCAGATTTTTGAAGGAAACTTTCAGACAAAGGCATGTACGAATTAAGGATCATTTTCCTAATATCCAGGCCTTCCTTGCAGCCGCAAAACCTTTGCTGCAAAGGAGTGAGCATGTGGAAATCTCCGAACCTGAATTTCAGCGGCTGAGGAAATCCATCACGAAGGCAAACAAGGAATTAATTGAGGAAGAGGACTTCACCCCCTAGAAGAATCAACCATGGAACTAAATGTTGTATCCTTAAATATAAATGGGGGTCGTGCCCCCTTACGGAGGGTGCAAACCATTCAAGCGGTTGTAAAAGAAAAGGCTGACATTATTCTCTTACAAGAGACCCACGCTACTAGTGCTCAAGTAGCCGATTGGGGGAAACTTTTTAAAGGGCAATGGTGGCTAAGTGGGTTCCCTACACCTCGGGCCGGTGTTGCCATTTGCCTAAGTCACAAGATTTGTGCTCAACAGGTTTCATTTAAAGAAATCTATAAAGGGCATTTGATCTCCGTAGATTTTCTTTATAATACCCAAAAGATTATCGTAGTGAATGTTTATGCACCGTGTGACCCAATGGAGAGGAAAATTTTCTTTTCCACTCTGCGGGATTTTGTAAAAACTCTGGACCCAACAGCCTTTATCTGTATCGCGGGAGATTTTAATTGCACAATTTGTCCGTCAATTGATAGGAATGGTCATGAGCCTCATGTTGCCTCTACGAAAGCTCTAGAGGACACCATCAACATCTTTCGGTTTAAGGATGTGTGGAGATCACAACACCCACTCTCACGCTGTTACACATGGTGTAGATGCAATGATGGTATTATGTCAATGGCAAGGCTGGACAGATTCTATGTGAACAAGCCAATGTTGAATGTGGTGTCTGTCTCCAAAATTTTACCAACTGGATTCACAGACCACAGTTTAATCTCAATGTCCTTTAAGTTACCCTTTCCACCCGGTGGTAGTGCTTACTGGTCTTTGAATACTCGTCTCTTACATGACAAGGAATTTAATGAGGCTTTTCACGTCGTGTGGGAGAAAATTCGCTCCTCCAGACCTGAGTATGATAGTCTCCGGCTGTGGTGGGACATTGCAAAATCCCAAATTAAGAATTTCTGTCAACAATATAGTGCATACACCACCAAAATCCAATCAATATCAATAGATCAGTTAAAATCTGAAATTATATCGTTAGAACAGAATGTTGACGAGGCTGGGAGAGGTGCACGTGACCAACTAATATGGGCAAAGAAAGCAGTGCTGGAGGAAGCGGTACGGCAACGGGCGATGCGTGCCTTGGTCCGAATGCGAATGAGCTATTTAACTCTGGACATGCCAAACAAAGAGTTCTTTAAGTTAGAGTCTTCCCTCAAAAGGTCACAACAAATTCATACTTTACTCACTCCCAATGGGTCCCTGGTGACCTCTCAGCAGGCGATCAGGTGTACTCTGAAAGGGTTCTATTCTAACTTGTATTCTCCTCAGAACGTGGACAATGAGGTGAT
The DNA here is from genome assembly GCF_964187855.1 of Myxine glutinosa. Lineage (NCBI taxonomy): Eukaryota > Metazoa > Chordata > Myxini > Myxiniformes > Myxinidae > Myxine > Myxine glutinosa. Next base: position 23,593,447 of record NC_136266.1, on the reverse strand, counting down.
ACGAGAGTTAACTGCTGGGCTTCCGAGTGTCGAGGAGGATGAGCGATGCATGCTCGATTCCCCAATTTCGGCTGTTGAACTTGAAGCAGCTGTGCGGAGCCTGAAAGATGGGAAAGCTTCTGGAATAGATGGCCTGCCCACAGAATTCTACAAGACCTTCTGGGCCCTTGTGGGACCTGACTTACTCGATGTACTCGCTGAAAGCATACGTGTCGGAGAACTTCCAATGTCTTGTAGACGAGCAGTCGTTTGTTTGCTACCAAAAGCTGGGAATCTTCAACTGGTTGATAACTGGCGACCTGTCTCCTTATTGTGTGTTGATTACAAGATTTTCTCTAAAGTACTTGCTAATCGTATGAAGACTGTGATCAGTTCAGTTATACACCCGGACCAGACCTACTGTGTGCCTGGAAAATCTATTTATGATAATATTTTTTTGGTAAGAGATATTATTTCATGCAATAAGTTCCTGCGTGACGATTTTGGGTTGCTGTTTCTTGATCAAACTAAGGCCTTCGATCGTGTTGACCACAAGTACCTTTTTTCTGTCCTGAAAGGAATGGGGTTTGGTGAAACTTTCACCTCTTATGTGAAACTCCTGTATACTAATACTCAATGTATGATGAAGATCAACAATAGGTTATGCTCTCCCTTTCCTTTCCAACGGGGTATTCGCCAAGGTTGCCCCCTCTCTGGGCTTCTATATATAGTCGCCCTTGAACCACTCCTTCGGTCTATTAGACAGCAAATACCTCAGGGAATGAGAAGTATAGAAGGAGCAGAATTTGTGCAGACGGCTTATGCTGATGATGTCTGTGTTTTGATTAGAAGCTCCAATGATGTCTCTGCTTTACAACGTTGTATGCGAGATTTCTCTGCAGCCTCTTCCGGTGGGATCAATTGGAATAAAAGTACAGCATTATGGTGTGGCAAAGGCAATCTCTCTTGTGTATCACCACCCTCACTCCCACACAACCTGGTCTGGAGAACAGACGGGGTTAAATATCTTGGAGTGCATATCGGTAATCGTGAAACAGAAATGAAAAATTGGGAAGGAGTGTTGGAGCAAATTATGCACAGATTGAAAGCATGGGAAGGACTGCTGAGGTCCATCTCCTATCGAGGCCGTACCCTTGTCATAAACAATCTGGTTGCAACAAAATTATGGCACAGAATTATTGCTTTACAGCCATCAAACCAACTAATTATGGCTACTCAGCGAATGCTAGTAAACTTCTTTTGGAGTGGCTACCATTGGCTGAGGCCTGAGATATTGTACTACCCCCGGAAGGAAGGTGGCCAGGGCATTGTTGATATCTCTGGTCGGGTTGTGGCCTTTCGGCTGCAGTCTCTGCAGAGACTACTGTTCGCTGAACAGCTGCCCTGGCGGCCCTTTGCATTTTTTCTGTTACAACAGGCTGGTAGACTGAGATATGATCGGCAGCTTCTTTTGATAGACCTCGAGCATATAAATTTTGCCTCTCTTCCGAGATTCTATCAGAGTTTATTGGACACTTGGAAAAGGTTTGACGTCCACCGCTTCCTTGAGGGCTATAATTGTCGAATGTTCCTTCAAGAACCCCTTTTCTTCAATAACTTTTTTCCTGGTATCCCTCATAGCCATGCCCTGATTAAAAAATTTATCCAAGGAGGGATTAACAAAGTATGTGATCTGAGAGATTCATCTGGAGTTAAGTGGAAACCTGCTGGTTTGGTGGCAACCTCAGTTGGATCTCGGTCTGTCCGACTTGTAGACCAAGTTGTACGTATAGTCATAAGAAAATTTAGACAGCTAAACATCGGCTGGGAAGGTGTTGGTAACATTGAGGACTTTCGGTTAGGTTTCCCTGAAATCAAAGTGCTCCTTTCGTCTTCTCTTCAGCCGGAGTTTGAACATACCCCCCCTTTTCATCTTGTAACTAAAATTGGAATCCGTGATCTCTCTCGACAAAATAAGAATGTACCCCTCTCTGGGAGAACACGAGTAGCTTTGTGGTCAGAGCGGTTAGGGTTGGGGTCTCCCTCTACCCCCCTTTGGCCTCACATGTACACCTTACCAATACATGGTGTGTTAGCGGACATACAATGGAGGTTAGCACACTGGGCGCTTCCCTCCAATATTTTTGTCCACCGTATTAACAGCTCACTGCCGGAAACTTGTCCTTTCTGTGACCAGAAGGAGGATTTGTTTCATGCTTATGTACAGTGTCGTAGACTGACATCGCTTTTCTTGTTCCTTGAATATCTTTTTCACCAATTGTCCTTCCCTTTCAATATGCATATGTTTATATTTGGTGTGTCTTTCAGGCCCACATGTAGGGATGTGGGTGTTCTTCTCAATTTTTTGGTTGCTGTTGCAAAATATGCGATATATAAATCTCGGAAAATTAAAATAGATAACGGCTATGGCTCTGAGGCTATTTCTATTTTTAAAGGGTTTGTCTCAACACGACTCAAGCTAGAATTTGATTTCTTTGTCAGTAATGGAAACGTCCAACTTTTTGAGAGAAAGTGGTGTATTGGCAATGTTCTGTGCTCAGTCGATGATTCAAAAGTGGTAATTACTTTATAATTCCTGATTGATTTGACTTTTTTCTTTGGAACTGATTGCTTGCATATATGTTTCTTCCTGTGTCCTTGAATACATTTCTCTCTCTCTCCCTTAGTTTTTCGCTTAATTTGCTCAATATATATTTTTTGTATATTTGCTGGTTTCTTTTAAATACCCTTTGCTCTTTTTGTGGTGCTTTCATGATCCTCATGCAATTTCTTTAAACTAGTTGCTGTGTTTTTTTTTGTTACAATTGCTTTGTGAAATGTGTTTTTTTTTTTACAACTGCTTGTGAAATGGCTTTACATTGTTTATAATAAAAGGACATAAAAGTCAAGTTTCTCTCTCTCTCTCTCTCTCTCTCTCTCTCTCTCTCTCTCTCTGTCTCTGTCTCTGTCTCTGTCTCTGTCTGTCTCTGTCTCTGTCTATGTCTCTGTCTCTGTCTCTGTCTCTGTCTCTGTCTCTGTCTCTGTCTCTGTCTCTGTCTCTGTCTCTGTCTCTGTCTCTGTCTCTGTCTCTCTCTCTCCCCCTGCTGGCCGTTCGTGGCAAGATGGCGTGCACTGGTGTTCATGTGCTGTAGCTCCGTGCTTGTGTTGTGTTGTCCCCCTGTCCCCCCCCCCCCCCCATTCCTTCCTTTCCTATCGCGCCTTTGTCGTGTCCTTCTTTACCACCTGTACCCCTTTCCCCCCCCCTTGAGACAGAGAGAGTGAGAGAAGAGCCCAAAGGTGAGAGCAGACCCGTTCGGTTCAGTTTACCTGCTCCGTCGGTGCTGTTTACCTTACTCGCGTCGTGTGAACTTTATTATTCATTATTTCATTTCGACTTTATTTATTTTGTGTCCTTTCCGCCTGGTCAAGGTGGAAAGGTGAGACATCGCCGTTATGGCGAGTGTTCGTGCACGGCAGGAAGGGTTTGAAACCCTAACAAGGAAGCATGCTTTCGTGTGTGTCCCTCCCGAAGGTGTTCCTACCGAGGACATTATCCTAGCTGTAGGGAATGTTATCGGCGATGAAAATGTCCGCGCCGCGTCGCGGATGAACCAAAAGTTTGTTGTTTTCGTGTCGGACGAGAAGTTCGTGCATGATGTTGTTAGTACCGGTCTGTCATTGAAAGGTGGGCAGTTCGTCATGGTTTCCCCGATGGACACACCGGCGATTAAAGTTATTATTTCAAATGTCGCTCCGTTTATCACAGATGATAAATTAATGGCTGTTCTGACCCGGTATGGAACTGTTGTTTCCCGAATCTCGATGATTCCCCTGGGATGTCGGGATGAACGAATGAAACATGTTATGAGTTTCCGGAGACAAGTATTCATGGTGCTTCCTGATCGCGGCGACGATACAGGACTAAACATCTCGTTTAAAATTTCGGTAAATGATCGTCAATATCAAATGTACGCTTCGTCAGGCACCTTAACGTGCTTCCTTTGTGGAGCCTTCGGACACGTTAAAAGGTTTTGTCCCAAAGCATCTTGTACGAAGTGCGGCAAATTGGGACACACCAATGTGGGCTGTAAAAAAGAAAACGCCCCGACCGTGCTTCCTCATGCCTCGACCGTGCTTCCTCACGCCTCGACCGTGCTTCCTCACGCCTCGACCGTGCTTCCCCACGCCTCGACCGTGCTTCCCCACGCCTCGACCGTGCTCCCCGACGCTCAAACCGTGCTCCCCGACGCTCAAACCGTGCTTCCCGGCGCTCAAACCGTGCTACCTGAAGCCCCGGCCGTGCTTCCCGACGCCCCGACTGTGCTTCCTGATGTCCCAACTGTGCTTCCCGAGGTCCAGACTACGCTTCCCGAAGCCCCAACCGTGCTACCTGAAGCCCCAACCGTGCTACCCGAAGCCCCAACCGTGCTTCCCGAAGCCCCGACTGTGCTTCCCGACGCCACGACTGTGCTTCCCGACGCCCCGACCGTGCTTCCCGACGCCCCGGTGCTACCCAAACCCAGTGAGATGGCACTTGGTGATGCTAGTACTGCTGACGAACCCATGAATGAAGAACTTGTCATACTGACCAAAAAACGGAAAGCACCACTAACAAATAGCCCCGATGGTGCGATAAAGAAGGCTGTCTTGGGCAGAGACACTGTCTCTGCAAAAGAGGGCAAAACGTTTACAAACGAAAATATCGAACGCCAAAGTGGTAAAGAAGATGTTACTGATTTCCCAAGCTCTGAGAATAAAGCCGACATTGATCCGAACAATGCGGCCATTTTTGAGCCTGAACGCGAAGCCCCACCGGTCCCCCCTCCAGTAGCTGAGCGGACTGGTGACCAAACAAATTGCTCTGTCTCACAAACAGAAATCGTAACCCCGGCTACGCAGAGATCTGCAGCCATTTGCCAAAGCACACATAAAGAAAGTAAGCACCAGTCTGCTCGTGAGTGTACACCAGAGTACCCAACGAAATCTCAGGAGATGCCTCCAGAGGAGCTTGTGAGAGCTGCAAGTAAGGCCCAAGATCCAGGTGGGACATTATCAGACCTGTCAGAGTCTGAGGAAGAGGTGGAAGTGACTGAGCTGTCACAGTCATCAGCATCTCAGTCACAGATACCCCCCCAACACATCGTGTCGTTTCTAGCCGAAACGTACAGACAGCGTAACATAGTCATTAAAGACCATTTTGACGATTTGGCTGCATTCATCCACACCGCAAAATCCATAATTAAAACGCCTGAACAATTCGACCTGAATAAGTCACAATACCACAGGTTAAGAAAATTCATCACACGTGCAGGTGTAGAGTGTTCCCAGCCACAGGCTGATTTCATCAATACAGGATGAAAACTATAAAACTCGCAACCTTAAATATTAACGGTGGTGGTGCTAGACACCTCCGCCAGGTCCAAGTAAAAAACATATTTCAACGGAAAAAGGTGGATGTGATCTTACTTCAAGAAACTCACATCACACCAAATGTGGAACATAACTGGCATCAACTTTTTAAGAGCCAATGTTATTTCAGCAATTTATCAGCTTCATCTGCTGGAATCGGCTTCTTGCTGAAGCCAGGCCTCGTGTGTGAGTCATGCCATTTTCAGGAGGTAATAAATGGTCGGCTTAGCTCTCTCAAACTAGTAAGCCATAACTTCCATTACACTATTTTTAATGTGTATGCGCCAAGTGATAGCGTAGAGCGTAAGCCCTTCTTCACCGCAATGATAAATCACTTAAGATCAGTTGATTTTGATCATTGTGTGTGTGTCGGAGGTGATTTCAATTGCACCTTCGACCCATCGGTTGACAGAAATTCTGCCGAACCCCATCCTGAGTCCCATGTACACTTATCCAATTTTTTTAGCACAATGGGCCTCGTTGATGTTTGGCGGTTGCACCACCCAAGCACATCCCAGTACACCTGGTGTCGATGCGCCAATAGTCGAGTATCCTTGGCAAGGCTTGACAGATGGTACATCAACGTACCCTTTAAAAATACTGCGGTTTCTTCAAATATTTTTCCTTCCGTGTTTTCAGACCATCATATGGTAACCCTAAACCTTTCCTTTCCTCAACCCGCAAGTAGGAGCGCTTATTGGAAGTTTAATGTTAGACTTCTAGAAGATGGTATGTTTAAGGAAGCCTTTCGTGTTTTCTGGGCAAGTCTAGTAGCAAAGAAATCTTCCTTTTCTTCATCCAGCATATGGTGGGATAACATGAAATCTCAAATTCGGGTTTTTTGTCAATGTTTCCAATCACACAGCACAAACGACAAGCACATTACAATGGCCCGGTTGGAATTGGATATTCTACATTTGGAGAATAAATTGGCTCATGAAAACAATGACGCCAATTACCGGTTATTGCTTGTAAAGAAAGCTCTTTTAAGGGAGTTAGTTCAAGAGAAAGCAGCCGGAACATTAATTAGACTTAGAATACAGAATGTAAAGTTATCAGACACCCCAAACAAGTCTTTCTTTCATTTAGAATCCTTAAGCAAGCCATCACGGCTAATCTCTTCTGTTTTGGACTCAAGAGGCAACGTTGTTGTCAACGAAGATGATGTTAGAATAAACATTATTGAATTCTTTACAAAACTTTTTGAGGAGCAGACTGTTTGTAATGATACAATGATGGATTTAACCTCTCACCTCCCCTCCCTAACTGAGGCTCAACGGTTGGAGCTTGACCTACCAATCACCCTCCTTGAGCTAACCTGTGCTCTTGCTGCCATGGATTCAGGGAAAGCTCCGGGTATTGACGGTCTACCTCCCGAATTCTTTCTGACATTTTGGGACCTTTTAGGCCCTGAGTTGCTGAATGTTTTGGACACTTCTATACAGACTGGTATAATGCCGCTGAGTCTAAGAAGAGCCGTAGTGTGCTTGCTCCCGAAAACTGAAGATCCCCGACTTTTGGTGAACTGGCGACCGATCTCCCTGCTGTGCACGGACTACAAGCTTTTTTCAAAAGTACTAGCTAATCGACTAAAAAAGGTTATCGGTGATCTAGTACTGCCAGAACAGAGTTACTGTGTTCCTGGAAGATCCATCCATGATAATATTTCTTTAATCAGAGATCTCATTGATGGTAACCGTGTTAAAGAAGACTTTGGAATGATGTCGCTTGATCTTGAAAAGGCATTTGACAGTATCGACCATAAGTTTATGCATCATGTGTTACAGGCATGCGGCCTCGGAGCAAACTTTCGTTCCTACATTTCCTTGCTATACACGGATGTATTTAGTTTAATTAAGATTAATAATGTGCTGGCTCCCCCCATCAAGGTTCGGAGAGGGGTCCGGCAAGGGTGCCCAGTCTCTGGTTTATTGTTTGCTCTTTCTTTAGAGCCTCTTCTCAATCTACTGAGAAAGAAGATTTCTGGAATAGCACTCACTCCCATGAGTGCACCGCTAACCCTATGTGCTTATGCGGATGACGTCTGCATCTTTGTAAAAGATAAGGATGATATCGATATCGTTGTTGAGTGCCTGTCAAAGTTTCACGCTGCCTCCTCTTTAAAAATCAATTGGAACAAGAGCAAGACGTTATGGATACCCTCCCTTTATCGCAACCTTCTTCAGCCTGTACCACAGCCGCCCCCATCCCTCCCCGCAGGGTTGCTGTGGGGAAGTGAGGGAATTAAGTACTTGGGCATATTCCTTGGTTCCCCACAGTATGCTCAAAGAAATTGGGACGGGGTAATTGAGCAAGTGGGAGAAAGATTGAACCGATGGAAAAGGGTTTTACCTCATTTGTCCTTCAAGGGCCGTGTGCTAGTGATCAACAACTTAGTTGCCACAATGTTGTGGCATAGGTTCATCTGCCTGCAACCGCCGGAGGCCCTACTCAAAGCACTCCAGGGCAAACTGGTGGACTTCTTCTGGGGAGGCTACCACTGGCTACGACCCGATGTGATATGTCGCCCCTCGGCTGAGGGTGGCCACAACCTCGTCGACATCAAAGCCCGCCTAATGGCCTTCCGGCTGCGGTCCATTCAACGCCTCCTCTACATGGAACATCTGCCAGGCCGGCTCCCTGCACGCCTTGTACTGCAGCGAGCGGGTAGGCTCGGGTACGGGTTTGAACTCTTTCAAATGAACCTCCAGCATGTCGACATATCGGTTCTCCCTGCTTTTTACCAAAGCCTCTTAAATGCCTGGCAGAGCCTTTCTGTGAGTCGTCAGGCGGACACATATGTAACGAAAATGCTGGCACACGAGCCTTTGTTCTATAACCCTCTCTTTCCCGACATTCCAAAGAGTCGAGATTTTTGCCAACACTTTATAGCAGCTGGTATTGTGAAGGTGCGGCATCTCCGACATGACTCAGGGTATGGTTGGAAATCCGTAAGTGAAATCGCCGACCTGACAGGGATTTGGTCCCATAGGATGATTGCAAAAATTTTGAGGAAAATGATTCAGTTGGGACGGCAACTTGGCCTAACTTGGACTCGAGGTACAGAAGAAGATCCAAATGAGCCGACAGTGCCTAAATTAATTGTTGAACCCATTCAAAACGATTTGCCCCCTGTTAGCGATGGGTCAAAGCTTTTCCAGACAATGGACAGCAAGGGCATCTACAAGATGTGCCTCAAGCTGTTAAATGGGAACCCGTCGTTAAATGGAGTTACCCGATGGAAAGGATTGTTACCCGGAGGACCCCCCTCCGAACCTATCTGGGAAGCCATGTACAGTGAGCCCACATCCAAAAGAACAGGTGATCTCCAGTGGCGTTTGGCCCACTGGATTGTTCCCTCTAACATGTTTATTAGACATTTTTCTCCTGTATCTGTTTGTTGTCCCTTCTGTACAGTCAATGAGGACTTGTTTCACGCATTCATAGACTGTATCCGATTATTTCCTTTGTTTCATTGGTTGAATTACATTGCACATGAAATGCATGTTACCTTTTCTTTGAGAAGTTTCGTCTTTGGTTTTGCCCCTAAACAGAATCCTGCATCTAAACTGTTTAGTTTCCTAATAGCAACTGCGAAGCTTGCTGTTTATTTAACAAGAAAAGACAAACTATCTGGCAAACCGATAGAGCACTGCAATATCATGTCGTGTTTGAATGCATTAATCTCAGCAAGATTGAAACTGGAATTTACCCTTTCCAACGAGTCCGGAAATTTTCATAACTTTGTTGATACTTGGTGTGTTGGTGGGTTTTGTGAGGTTAAAGAAAATGAATTTAGAATACTGTTGTGAAATACTGATTGTTTTTATTTGATGATCATTGGGTGCTTCTTCCTTTTCTTTTTTTCTTTTTGTTGGCATTATTGATTTTATTGCAAAACTTGTATATTGTTACTTTTATATTTTTGTAATAAAAGGACTAAAAAGTCAAAGTCTCTCTCTCTCGCACACGCCCCCTTCTGGATGGTTGTGAGTCGTGCGTGGGTGTGGTAATTATGGCGGCTGTGGGTGTTGAGCTGTGAGTACGGTGCTGTGTTGGTGGTCTTTCCTATCCTCCTTTCACTCCATTTGTGTCCTTGTACGAGTTTGTGAAGTTTCTCCGTGTTTCCCTTCTGCTCTTGAGACAAGAGAGGGAGAGAGAGACAGCACGGTAACGGTTAGCCACCTGTATTAATTTATAACGTGGGTTGGTTATATCGTGCCGATTATTTATTTATTTATTTACTTATTTAACTAATTTTGATTTGTTTGGTTAGTTTATTGCATTGTTACTGTTCAGTTTGTTTAGTTGAGTGCCGATAAATGGCTAATAGGAATAGTCAAAGGACTGCTGATCGTGTTAGTGATGAGGTGTTATCGCGTAAGCACGGGCTGTGCCTTGTTCCGCCGGAAGACGTGCAAATGGACGATGTTCTACTTGCAATCGGGGATTTGATCGGGGTAAATAACATTCGTGCTGCGTCTCGAATGAACCACAAAGTGGTGGTTTTCGTGTCACAAGTTAGCCTGGCAGACATCGTGGTGCAAAACGGGTTAACGTTGGGGAACGACCAATTTGTTCCGGTATCGTCCATGGACACGCCGGCGGTTAAAGTTATTTTAAGTAACGTTCCGCCCTTTCTGAGGAATGAAGAAATCCTACGAAAATTAGGGGAGCATGGGACTGTCGTCTCACGAATTATCACGGTCCCCCTGCGAACCAGGAACGGAAGGCTGAAGCATGTCGAGTCGTTTAGACGTTTTTGTTTCGTCGTACTAAAGGATGAGGCAAAACAGCTGAACATATTGTTACAGACGTGGCTTAGATGTTAGTTTAACGAGCGGTTTTGGTATGACCACGTCTGCACAAGTTACCGATTATACTCGACGTTGACGAAGCCGCGCCACGCTGGCTCAATAAGAAAAAGAAGACACCCGGCTGGGTTATAAAATGACGACACCAGGGATACGGTTCTCAAGACCTCCGGAGGAGATTATATTCGTTACGGAAAAGGTTAGATTACAGGGGCTAGAGGTACAACATAGAAAGACAAGCACTTAGACACAATCTTATATTATTCCCCAACAGACGACAGGCAAACGGGACAAGGCTGACTCACACGGGGGTTGATGAAAAGGACAGCGGGTATCGATGGCTCAAGGTGCACTCTTGGCTCAAGGACAGGGTCGACCCGGTCCGGTCCAGAGATGCGGAAGGTTGCACAGCGCTCGAGGTGGTAACGTTCTTTCACAGGCGGGTTCTCTTCCTCTCAGTGGTCGTAGGCAACGTTCTTTCTCCAGCTGGGGGCGCATCTCTCGTCACATCCGGCGCGTGGCCGCGTATATCCGGCGGGGAGTGACACGCCCTCGGCTCGTTAGCTCCGCCCCAGATGGAATCGGCACGTTGCTTCTCATTGGGTGCGTGCGGGGGGTTTACCAGGCTCCGCCCTTGACGAGGAGCTGACAAGGAGCCCCTTCGTGGTAACCCCGTGGAGCGCGTGGTCAATGGCGCTAATCGAGCCGGTGTGAGGACGCATCCTCCCCCGCTCCGCCGCCATCTCCCATCCCCTCCGTTGCTGCAGCCATAGTTGGTTGGGGAAGAAGATGGAAGGAGGTATGGGAAGATGGAAGGAGGTATGGGAAAGGTCCTAAACTCACTACTGATGCCATATAATCACATTCTGGTGCAACGAAGAGTCATAATTAATGGAGACGAGGCCTTAACTGACATAGACTAAGAATAACTAGGAAGATGTCCGAAAGTTGTCTACGTGTGGTGCGGTGGACCTGGGCACGACATTTAATGGGGGAATAAGGGGAAGGTCGGCTCTACTGATTGTTATTTACATGCAATGGGACTAGGGAATGGGGGATTGGGGAAAGTTGGGGAGTATTGGAGAAAATAGGGGAATATTTACAAGCGGATATGGAGGCCAAATTCCATATTCGCAACATTGCACCCTTCTCTACCCTCGGGGCGTCCCGACCCGATAAATTTTTACCTACTTTAGTGTGGCACGCAATGTAGTTCCCTCTACTATTAACTCTACCCTGAGTGCGACAGTTTTACAGATATTCACAAATGAGTAAATATGTCCCCCTGCGACGTTGCACCCTTCTCCTCACAGAAACACACCCACAGGATAACCGAATCCGGAAAGAATTCTCAAACTACACATACAGCCGGTAGGGAGCATTATTTACAAGACTACGCTGCTATTTACACTACGATCCAGGACCTGTTTTTGGAGGAACACATGCAGATGTTATGCATAGAGAGAGCGCGCTTGCCAACATCGATACACCAACCCACGAGTGCTCTGTGGCCGACGGCCTTTAATAACGTGCAGAGCACCCTTCCCGAGCATCAAAAGCACCACCCCACCACCAATCGGTGCAGTCACCATTGTTCATTGGAATAAAAATAAATTCGACAACCCCTAACCCTGCAGGTGTCTCTTGCTCTTCTTGTGGTGCACTTGGTGTTAACTAAAAGTGGTTCACCTGTATGGCATAGGTGCCACGTTGACCCATAGGTCCATCCCCGGGTGGTGCTTGGCCGCAAACGAACTGCGGTCCATTGTGGGTGGCCACAAACATTGCGGTCCATATGGTGTACCGATCCAGGCAGCGAACAGCGAAAGTGCAGGCCCACAACTGCGCAGCCAGCACCTCTCTCTCCTCTCTCTCTACCCCAAAGCCAGATCCTCGGAGGTGGGAGACAAAAGAAGCAGACAAGTGAGTAAGGTGGTAAGGGCGCAAAAGTGCACGCAATGTAAGGTGATGCACACTGGGGGCACATGGGAACCAGGTGAGACAGGTACGTTCCTATCGTACGCCCCCCCCCCCCCCACCAGGTAACCTACATGGCCCCTCCCTTACCCCTTACTGTATCCACAAAACACAACACTACCCATAAACATCTACTTTACAAATCAACAAACATCCCTACTGTCTTCCCCGTTCCTCCCATAAACCAAATTCGTCTTCTCTCCCTCCTAACCAATCAAATTTGCCATTTTCAACTCTCATCAAAATTTGCCATCTCCAACTCAACATCATAATTTGCCATCACCAATTCATCATCAGTCCCTCCTAGGGAGGGAGAGATGGAATCACTCCAATGTCTCATCCACGTCGTGATGCGTCTCACAAATCCTCACAGCAATCCTTACTTCTGCACAAAACAAAGGAAACACAGGTGTGGAGTCATCATCATCACCACAGGTAAGTGGCTGCGTATGGTGCGACAGGTTCTTCAATCCTAACTATTTCCTAAATGACTTTAACAACTTTACACTACCCGGGGTCTTTCTCCGGCCAAACCATTGGCCCTCTTACACTATGGGTTCTAAAAAACCAATTCCCATTGGCCAAACTGTGGTGCTCTTCAATTTGGGGTCTCACTCCCCCGATTCACCTCCCGGTGCCCTCGCACAATTTCTGGGCTGTGGCGTGTACCTCTCCCAGTGGGTCTACCCACCTGCACACCTCCACCACTGCAGTTGCCTCCGAGCTTACCTGCTCCTTACCCTAACCTATCTACCTGGGGAAGGCCCTCTGGCGCTCTCCCCACTCCGTGCCCTCTCTGGCACTGGGCTGCCCGATCCACACCCGGGATCCTCAGGCACCCACTCACAACTACCGGCTCCCAGAGCCCACCTGCGGCCTCACCTGGCCGACATCCTCACAGTGGTGGAGTGCCCAACCAACTACACACACTAACAGGCTACACGCCCAGCCATTTCCACAACACTAATGCACCCATCCACAACACCATTCTGCCACCGCACCACAAATGCCAATATCCAACCACAATTTACCTGTACCCTCTACCTAACACTTACACTACCCGCCCCGGGTACTCGTGAGAGGGGTCCACTCTTCCCCCATCCACACCTTCGCACCATGCACACCACTCCGTACCACTTACTCCAACTCTCTCCACACACCTGTACTTGCACACCTGTGCTCTCACACTTGGTGCCACCTGCACCCTTCTCTCCCCAAGCGCATTCGCGCTGATCCACAACACTCACTACTCATACACTGCTCCACACACCTGTCCAGATGCACACCTGTGCAATCACACCTGTCCAGTTGCACACCTGTGCAATCACACCTGTTCAATCCTCACACACACAGCATCATCTCAGCTAACTACTCCCTTCTGAAACTTGCGCTTCCCAGTCGTCCCTTTAAACTATTGCGCTCCCTCGTCATTATCATCCACACTAATCTACCTGCGTCCCTACTACAGGTATCAGTCACTAACTAAACTTAACGTCACCTAATGTCATCTTCTAGGGCCCTATCAATATAACCTAACCCACCCGGGCTAGTTTTCACTGCCATACACCCCATAAGCTATAGCTCCTTTGCCCCCACTTTCTGTGAGGGATGGTGGATTTGCCATCCCACCACATCGGGGGTCTCTCACTACCAATTTCGCTCGTCCAAATCCAACAATTCAAAAATTTTCTATTTACTGCCAATTCTATTCACTTTTCTAAATTTTGTATCAAATCACTACTATCACTATCACCATTACCCGTCTACTTATTACATCCTCTCGGTGCGCCAATTCACATCTACAGCCCGGCTTCGTACAGCCGAGCAATGAATGCGGGTCGTTTTGTGCCAGCGGCTGGATACGTCCCGCATTCGGGGCAGGGACGGGGGCTTACCCGGGCCGAGATCCCACGCACCACTTCGGCGTGGAGCCATCCAATGTCCCGATCTCGACCTGCCGGCACGTCTCAATAGAAAGTGGTCGCCATGACGACCCTTCCTATCGAGCTGCCCGCTCCGCCTAGTGGAGCCCGGACGCGGCCGTTCCACGCGAGGCCCAGCGTGGATCGCGCACGGCAGTTCTTTCGAAACCGCCGTGGTTCGGATCCCCGCTGGTTCTCGCGGCACGCGAAGCCCGGCACGCACCGAGGGCCTGATTCGGCTATAAGTCGTTCTAAACTCTACCCCGTCTAACGTCGATGCTTCACCTGGACGCTTACACCCCGCAGCCCGTTCCTTGCTCACACATCCAGCCGTGCCCATGCTCCTCGTACCTTTCCTTACACACCCAGGTACACCCATTCCACTCACAGCCTTGGTCACACACCTGACCACCGAACACTTTGGCACACATTCGTTGTTCGCACACCTCACCAACACACCTCTTCGCGCCCCCTCCTCGGTCACCTCCTCTGTGACAATCACAGGTGTGCCCTCATTCGCACACCCAACCACGTGCCTCACCACCAACTCCAGCGTGCATTCCCACTCACGCTCTACCATTCCAGGTGTGCATCCTTCCATCCCAGGTGTACATCCTCGCTCACCTGTCACAACTAACTCACGCTCCATGTCACTCTCACTACTTTCACCTCCACTCGTGACAACGCACTCACCCTTACTCTTGACAGCACACTCTTTCCCCATGCACCTGTCCGTCACACACCTTTCTCGCGCACACTCTCCCGTTACACCCTCTGTAACACTCACCACAGGTGGACACTCTTCCTTACTTCTGACAGCGCACTCTTTCCTCATGCACCTGTCCGTCACACACCTTTCTCGCGCACACTCTCCCGTTACACCCTCTGTAACACTCACCACAGGTGGACACTCTTCCTTACTTCTGACAGCGCACTCTTTCCTCATGCACCTGTCCGTCACACACCTTTCTCGCGCACACTCTCCCGTTACACCCTCTGTAACACTCACCACAGGTGGACACTCTTCCTTACTTCTGACAGCGCACTCTTTCCTCATGCACCTGTCCGTTACACACCTCTCTCGCGCACACTCTCCCGTCACACCCTCTGCAACACTCACCACACCGCGCTTCCATGTGCCCCCTCGCACACGCGCTACGACCGACTCACTCTCGCCAGCACCCTCACTCCTTGGCACGCACTTTTTCCTCACACACCCCAGAGTCGGACTTTCTCGCACACCTCCTTTTTCGCACACCAGACCTGTCGCACACTTCACCAATGGCCTCTCACGAACACCCGGGTCCATCTCGACCCCCAAGCTTCTTAAATCACCTGGCGCATCATACACACGACCATATTGGTCACCACTTACACCGGGTCTTCTTCCTCTTCGCTTCTCCTCCATCACCTGCGAATCCCTCATCCGGTTAATGAGCACATCATCACGATCCAAACACAGACTTTGGACCAATTCTTTTATCTCCTCTTTTATCTCTTTCTTATCCTCTCTCCGTCGCTTCTTAATTTCGCTCACCCCTCCTTCCACTTCTTCTAATTTCTGCTTCACCTCTTTTATTCCCCGGTACGTCTCCTCAAGCTCATCCTCTAAGGCTACCTTGACCGTTTCCATGTGCGTCCTTACCTGTCGGTCCTTCGTCTCCATTACCTCTACCACCTCGTCCAACCTCGTTGTCAGTCCCTCACGTACCATCTGACATTCCCTCTTCGTCGCTATCAAGTCGTCTTTTAGTTCTTTCTGTGTCACTTTTAACCCTCCTAATACCGCAGTGTTCCTTTGAACCTGCTCCGTTCGTCCGTTTTTGTCCCTCCGTCAGCTGTTCCACCTCCTGCGTCAGGACCTCTATGCCCCCCTGTAACTTTACAGTCCCCTTTCTCACCTCCTTCTCCATGTGCTCCTTACAGTGCCTCACCTCCTCGCGCACTCCTCCGACCTCCTCACTCACACCTCTTCTGATCTCTTCTCCCATCACTTGCATCTCCTGCCCAGATGCCACCCTCATCTGCTCCATTTCCTCCCTGTGAGCATCCAGTTTGGTTTCTACCCCCATTCTGACCCCCTCTATCTGCTGCTCCATTTGTTTAACTTCCCTTTCCGCTTGGTCCCTCATGTCCCTCAATTTGCCTTCCATACTGTTTTCTAACCCCTCTAACCCATTTTTCACCTCTTTTATCCCGTTGTCTAACCCCTCAAATTTGTCGTCTAACTTCCCAAATTTCTTGTCTAATCCCTTAAAATTATTGTCTAACCCCTCACCGGTACCCCTCGCTTCGTCCCTCATTACCCCCATTTGGCCCTCCAATCGCTCACCCTGAGCATCCATCCGGTTCCCCATTACCCCCATTTGGCCCTCCAATCGCTCACCCTGAGCATCCATCCGGTTCCCCAACCGCTCACCCAATCGCTCAATTTGGCTCCCCATACTCATCTGTACAGCTGCCTGAAGCTGCGCAATGAGGGCCTGCATGTCAATCGGCTGCATGTTAAAGCCCGTTGATACAGCGGGCTCGGCTACCGCGCGCTCTTGCGAGGCGCCATTTTGCGTCCCTGCTACCCTCGCTGTTTCGCTCTCCTCATGTCCCTCAATTTGGTCCTGGACCGACCCTGCTTCACTCTCCCCTACCGGACCCCAGCCGTCTTGATCCGCCATAGCGCGACTTTCAAAATTCGAGTTTCGTAACACCAATCCAAATTTTGCTGTTATAATTTCGTCGAGCGCAGTAACCGCGGGACCGCGCTCCGGATCGATTTGGTCGAGCGCCGTACGCGCTCCAGCTCGATTTTCCCTCCCAAAATTTGGGCCTAACTAATTTAGTCCCGGGTCCGAATCTCACTCCTCGACACCAATTGTTACCGTACTAACACAATTGGTGTCCAAAATTTGGGCTAAATAAATTTAGTCCCAGGTTCGAATCCAACTCCTGACAACCAATTGTTACAGACGTGGCTTAGATGTTAGTTTACCGAGCGGTTTTGGTATGACCACGTCTGCACAAGTTACCGATTATACTCGACGTTGACGAAGCCGCGCCACGCTGGCTCAATAAGAAAAAGAAGACACCCGGCTGGGTTATAAAATGACGACACCAGGGATACGGTTCTCAAGACCTCCGGAGGAGATTATATTCGTTACGGAAAAGGTTAGATTACAGGGGCTAGAGGTACAACATAGAAAGACAAGCACTTAGACACAATCTTATATTATTCCCCAACAGACGACAGGCAAACGGGACAAGGCTGACTCACACGGGGGTTGATGAAAAGGACCGGGTATCGATGGCTCAAGGTGCACTCTTGGCTCAAGGACAGGGTCGACCCGGTCCGGTCCAGAGATGCGGAAGGTTGCACAGCGCTCGAGGTGGTAACGTTCTTTCACAGGCGGGTTCTCTTCCTCTCAGCGGTCGTAGGCAACGTTCTTTCTCCAGCTGGGGGCGCAATGGCGCATCTCTCGTCACATCCGGCGCGTGGCCGCGTATATCCGGCGGGGAGTGACACGCCCTCGGCTCGTTAGCTCCGCCCCAGATGGAATCGGCACGTTGCTTCTCATTGGGTGCGTGCGGGGGGTTTACCAGGCTCCGCCCTTGACGAGGAGCTGACAAGGAGCCCCTTCGTGGTAACCCCGTGGAGCGCGTGGTCAATGGCGCTAATCGAGCCGGTGTGAGGACGCATCCTCCCCCGCTCCGCCGCCATCTCCCATCCCCTCCGTTGCTGCAGCCATAGTTGGTTGGGGAAGAAGATGGAAGGAGGTATGGGAAGATGGAAGGAGGTATGGGAAAGGTCCTAAACTCACTACTGATGCCATATAATCACATTCTGGTGCAACGAAGAGTCATAATTAATGGAGACGAGGCCTTAACTGACATAGACTAAGAATAACTAGGAAGATGTCCGAAAGTTGTCTACGTGTGGTGCGGTGGACCTGGGCACGACATTTAATGGGGGAATAAGGGGAAGGTCGGCTCTACTGATTGTTATTTACATGCAATGGGACTAGGGAATGGGGGATTGGGGAAAGTTGGGGAGTATTGGAGAAAATAGGGGAATATTTACAAGCGGATATGGAGGCCAAATTCCATATTCGCAACAATATCTATAAATTTTAAAATAGGAGATCATGATTACCGGATCTTTGCAGCTACTGAGACCTTGATTTGCTATACATGTGGGGCATACGGACACACTCGGCAGTATTGTCCTGATGTGAGGAAGAGTTATGCCACAGCAGCTGGGGCAGCCTCCCCCCCACCCCCCCACCTGTAAATGACTTGAACGACCCTGTAGATGAGCCAGGTGTCGAAAAAAGGTCAACACCGGAATACGAGGGTGCGGGTGACAGTGGTGCTGGTGGAGAAGCCCATACGGTAGTGGAGCAACCATATGTGGAGGAGAGGCTGCAACCTCAAGAACAAAGGGACTTCGAGGAGGTGAAGCTGATGGAGACCGAGTCGAGGAGAAACGTGAAACGCTCTCTTGCGAGCGATGAGAATGGAGGAAAAGGAAACAAAATGGTTCTCGTGCAGGAAGATGGTAATACAGACCAACCTGATGACCATGAGCAAAATGGTAATGCAATAGGTAGAGATGCGAATCTGCCCATTTCACAGGATGAAGAGAATCGAAGCATTACTGAGCGTGTCACCGTGTGTGATGGTGGACACCCTGCACCATGCGACGAGCAGTTAAGGACCCCCATCTCAACGGAAGATGATGAGAAAGAGATTGATAAGTCGGTGGCAGACAACAACGATGGGGTAGTTGGTGCCATGCAGACGCAACAAAAATACCATGGTGACAATGACACAGATGAGGTGCCAGTACCTGACACACCACTGGGTGAGAGTGGGGTCGAGGCTGATGAGGAAGGATGCAGTCTTGCTGCCCTGAGTGAGTCTCAGAAGGAGCAGGTGAGGCAAGCAGAGGTGACAAAAGGGAAGGTCATTGATTTCTTAAACGTAACGTTTAGACAACGTCACGTTGTAATTAGAGATCACTTCCCTGATGTTCAAGCTTTCATTAAGGTTTCGAAACCTCTTTTACAGAAAAATGACCCCATGCTCTCAGAGCCTCAATTTCAACGTCTTCGTAAAGCAGTAACAAAGGCGAACAAAGAATTGCAGGCAGACGGTGAGCTACCACCTTAGAATGACAACGCGAGAAATACATATTGCCTCCCTGAACATCAATGGGGGATGTGCCCCCTTACGGAAAATTCAAGCAATCCAGGCAATGGAGAGGGTAAAAGCAGATGTCATTCTATTGCAAGAGACCCATGCCACAAACAATTTGGCAGCTGAATGGTGTAAACTTTTTAAAGGGCAATGGTGGCTGAGTGGGGTTTCCACACCCAAGGCTGGTGTTGCCATCGCCTTAAGTCCCAGGCTTCCCACTCAGAGTGTTATTTATAGGGAGGTCTATAAGGCACATTTGATAGCGGTGGAGTTCTACTGCAATACACAAAAGCTTATTATAGTAAATGTGTATGCACCAAGTGAACCTATAGAAAGAAGAACATTCTTTTCCACACTGCGGGACTTTGTAGAGGGACTGGATCCAGCTGCTCTCACCTGTATCGCAGGGGACTTTAACTGTACAATTGATCCTTCAGTTGACAGGAATGGACATGAACCCCACGGCGCTTCTGCAAAGGTGTTAGCGAGCCTCATCAAGAACTATTGTTTTGAGGATGTGTGGAGGTTGCAGCATCCAACTTCACGGGCCTACACATGGTGCAGATGTCATGATGGCGTCATATCAAGGGCAAGGCTGGACAGGATCTATATCAATAAGCCAATGCTGAATGTGGTGTCCACTACCCAAATACTCCCAACAGGGTTTTCAGATCATAATTTAGTGGCAATGTCCTTTAAATTACCCCTGACATCAGGAGGTAGCGCATACTGGTCACTCAATACTCGGTTGTTAAGTGATAAGAAATTTAAAGATGCCTTCCGAACCGTGTGGGGGAAAATCCGGTCATCTAAGCTTGAGCATGCCAACCTTCGCATATGGTGGGACCTTGCAAAGTGTCAAGTTAAAACGTTTTGTCAACAGTATAGTCTGTTTACTACTAAAATGCAAAGTCTCTCAATTGACTCATTAAAGGCCGAAATTGCAGAATTGGAACAGAATCGTAATGGGGCTGGGAAAGATTTTGGATATGATCAGTTGCTATGGACAAAAAGGTCATTACTGACCGAAATGGTGAGGCAGCGGGCAATGGGTACCTTGGTGCGTATGAGGATGAGTTACTTGACTTTGGATATGCCAAATAAGGACTTCTTTAGCTTGGAGAATTCGGTGAAAAACTCGCAGCAAATTCATAAGCTCTGTACTGCTAATGGGTCAACGGTTACCTCCCAACTGGAGATTAAAGCGGCCTTGAAAGCATTTTACTCTGACCTGTATTCTGCCCAGAGTATCAACAGTGAGGCGATACAGGAGCTGATTGCTGGGCTCCCAGAAGTCGAGGAGGACAAGCAGCACACACTGGAATCGTCAATTTCACCTGATGAACTTGAAGCAGCCATGCGAGGCTTGAAAGATGGTAAAGCCTCGGGGATTGACGGGCTGCCTGGAGAGTTTTATAAGACATTTTGGAATCTTGTGGGACCGGATCTGCTTGAAGTCCTTGACGAAAGCCTTCGTGCTGGAGAACTTCCTCTGTCCTGTAGAAGGGCGGTCGTATGCCTTTTGCCGAAGCCTGGGAACATTCAACTCATTGAGAACTGGCGACCTGTTTCCTTACTGTGTACTGACTACAAAATCTTGTCTAAAGTATTAGCGAATCGGCTGAAAGAGGTGATCAGCTCTGTCATACAGCCGGATCAAACCTACTGTGTTCCTGGACGGTCCATGCATGATAACCTGTTTCTGGTAAGAGATATTATTTCCTGTAAAAAGTATGTGCCTGCCAGTTTTGGGTTATTGTTTCTGGATCAAACAAAGGCTTTTGATCGTGTTGATCATGCATACTTGTTTTCGGTTCTTAAGGGGATGGGTTTTGGTGAAACCTTCACAGCATATGTTAAACTGTTATATACAAACACTTTCTGTATGTTGAAAGTAAATAATAACTTATGCTCCCCCTTTCCCTTTCGACGGGGTATCCGCCAAGGCTGTCCTCTCTCGGGACTGTTGTACACAATTGCCCTTGAACCACTTTTGGCATCCTTCAGGAAACGATTGCCTCAGGATATGGGGGTAGAGGGGTTAAAATTTGTCGTAACAGCTTATGCTGATGATGTTTGTGTTTTACTTAAAGGCCCGGGCAGTGTAGCTGCAGTACAGCAGTGCTTAAAAGACTTCTCTGCAGCCTCTTCTGGTGAAGTAAACTGGAGTAAAAGTGTAGCCTTGTGGTGTAGTTCAGGTAACCCCTCAGTCATATCACCACCATCACTCCCACAAAATCTGGTATGGAAAACAGACGGGGTCAAATATCTTGGAGTTTATCTTGGAAACCATGAAATGGAAATGAGGAATTGGGAAGGAGGTGTGGAACAAATCACATATCGTTTAAAATCATGGAAAGGACTACTGCGGTCTCTTTCATACAGAGGCCGCGCTCTTGTTATCAATAACCTGATTGCAGCGAGATTGTGGCATAAAGTCATTACCCTGCAGCCACCCAAGGAGCTGATCCCTGCCATCCAGAGGAAGTTGATAGACTTTTTTTGGAGCGGCTACCACTGGCTGCGGCCCAGTATACTGTACCACCCTCGGAAGGAGGGGGGCCAAGGAGTCATTGATGTCTCTGGGCGGCTTATGGCTTTTCGCCTGCAGTCTGTGCAGAGACTACTGTATGCGGAGGAGCTGCCCTGGCGCCCATTTGCACATTTTCTATTACAACAGGCTGGTGGCATGAACTATGATCGGCACCTTCTCTTGGTGGACCTTGATTGTGTCAGCAGTGCTTCACTTCCCGCTTTTTATCGGAGTTTGCTGGATGCATGGAAAGGCCTTGAGGTTAAACGTTGTCTTGAGGCATATAATTGTCGTAATTTCCTCCAAGAGCCTCTGTTCTATAACAGCTTTTTCCCATGTATTCCTCGTAGCCATGCTTTAATTCAAAAATTCATTAAAGGAGGCGTAAGCAAAGTGAGTGATCTAAGGGATGCATCTGGAACCAAGTGGAGGTCTGCTGGGGTGGTGGCGACAGGTGTTTGTGTAGCATCTGTTCGAGTTGTTCAACAAATCAAACAGGTAGTCGTAAAAAAATTCAGGCAGCTAAACATTGGCTGGGAAGGTGCCGGAATTGTCGAAGATCTTCGACTATCTTTCCCCGAAATCAAGGTGCTGCCCTCTGTCCAGTCCAATGATGATGGGTTTCCCTCCCCCTTTCACTTAGTAACTAAGGCTGGTGTCCTTAAACTCGTGAGGGGGAAAGAAGTCTCATCCCTGTCTGGAGCGATGCGTGTGGCCTTGTGGTCAGAACGGTTAGGGCCGGGGTTTCCCTCTACTCCACTGTGGCATAATATGTTTGTTCCACCCATCTATGGGTTCTTAGCGGATATCCAATGGAGGCTAACACATTGGGCTCTCCCCTCAAACACTTTTATCCACCATCTTAATGCCTCGGTGCCTGTAAATTGTCCCTTCTGCGAACAGGAGGAGGATCTTTTTCATGCATATGTCCAGTGCAGGAGGTTAGCACCTCTACTTTCTATGATTGCACACCTTTCTTATAAATTATCCTTCACTTTTACCTTGCATATGTTTATTTTTGGTGTACCCTTTACCTCCTCTTGTAAAAATGCTGGTGCCTTGATGAATTTCCTGATTGCCATTGCAAAATATGCAATTTATAAGTCAAGGAAAATTAAGATTGATAAATGTTATGGTGATGACGTCATTCCAATATTTAAAGGGCTGGTGTCAGCAAGATTAAGGCTGGAATTTGATCACCATATGAGTAACGGGAATATTGAATTTTTTGAATGGAAATGGTGCACTCACGAGGCCTTGTGTGTGGTTCAGGACTCGAAACTCGTCATGATGTTTTAAGAATTGCATCAAGAGTGTGATGCTTTGGTGTTGTTGTACCTTTTTTTTCTCTGCCCCTGCTTGTCAATACCCTTGCGGTATAAGTTGACATCCTAGTGCATTTTGTGGAAATAAATGGTATCCATTCTCTCTCTCTCTCTCTCTCTCTCTCTCTCTCTCTCTCTCTCTCTCTCTCTCTCTTTCTCTTTCTCTTTCTCTCTCTTCTCTTTCTCTTTCTCTTTCTCTTTCTCTTTCTCTTTCTCTTTCTCTTTCTCTTTCTCTTTCTCTTTCTCTTTCTCTTTCTCTTTCTCTTTCTCTCTCTCTCTCCCCCTGCTGGCTGTCGGTGTGTTTGGGCGCGGCAAGATGGTGGCTGTGCATGTGTGGTGAGGTACGAGCTGCTCTGCTGTTCTACTCTTTTGTCCGTTTCCATGTCGTATCTCACCTTTTCCTTCCCCCTGTTCGTTTATCTTTACATCCTTACTCTGCATTTGTGCCCCAACCCCTCCCCTTTGATCAGACCCAACACTTCGGGGCTTCGGCCTCCCCCATCCCCCTCTGCCTCCCTTTTCCCTCCTCGATTCCCTTTTCTTATCTCGTTTGTATTTATATTCACTCCGTGTCCTTTGTTGCCTTTTCCTTTTCTGAGAGAGAGAAAGAGAGCCCGCAGCTGTTTGTGGATAACTTTTGCATTAATCGGCGGCCCATCCCGTCCTCTGGCTGATCGCTTTTTTTCTCCACCAGCTGTGTTTGTTTTCGCCTTTGAAAATCTGTCTCGGCTCGTAATTAATTAATCACTGTTCGAGAGCGATATTCACTCTCCCGTCCTCGCCCCCTCGTCCCCCGTCCCTCGTCCCCCGTCCCCCGTCCCCCGTCCCACCCTCGTCCCCCGTCCCACCCTCGTCCCCCGTCCCACCCTCGTCCCTTGTCCCCCCCCCCCTCGTCCCCTGTCCCCCCCCCTCGTCCCCTGTCCCACCCCCACCCTCGTCCCTTGTAAATTATGACTTCGTTTTCACGTTACGCGGCATATGAAGCGTTAACTCGTAGACATGGCGTTGTTTGTGTCCCACCGAACGAGGTCAGCGTCGAAGACCTCGTTATTGCTGTGGGCAACATAATCGGTATTGATAAAGTTCGCGCGGCCTCACGAATGAACAAACGTGTCGTTATTTTCGTATCCGAGGCTGAACTGGTTCACGAGATTGTATGTACAGGATTATCGACAGATGACGGACATTTCGTACTCGTGTCCCCTCTCGACACTCCAGCCGTTAAGGTCATCATCTCGAACTGTCCTCCATTCCTGAAGAACGAGAGACTGGTCTCCGAACTATCTCGTTATGGTACTGTGGTTTCGCATGTCACGATGTTACCTTTACGTTGCCAGGACGACCGGGCTAAACATGTGATGTCTTTCAGGAGACAAGCTTATCTTGTACTTCCTCCTTCTAACGTCGAAAGAACGCTGAACATTGTTTTGAAATTCAAAATCGATAATCATGATTACCAATTATACGTAACCACTGACACCTTGAAATGTTTTGAATGTGGTAAATTCGGACACCTGAAACGCTCTTGCCCAAAAACGGCTTCGTCGAACGATGGGACAAACCACGTAAACAACAAGGATTCTTCTTCTTCATCTTTTGCTTCGGCTGTGAAGGGAACATCTTCCATGTCCGGCAATAACGCTCAGCCTTCCCATCCCGATGATCCAAACAGCACAACGAACGTCGGGGATGGTTTCACCATTGTTCCGTCAAGGAAGAGAAAGACCTTTCCCGACGGTCATTTAACTCAGAAAAAGGCAGCATTTAACAATAAGCAACCTGTCGGTAACACCCCCCCAGTCGTGACCGATGCCACTCTACAAGGCTTACCTGGGACAAACCCTGTACCTACAGCCAACAAGTTCGGCCCCCTTTCATGTGAGGACATAGACGTTCCACATGCAGGGACTGGTTTACCTGTTAACAAATCAAATGGAATCGTCTCACCTGTTACGGACTCGGCTATTGGAAAGTCCTCTGATGATTTTGCTGAGACCACTGGTGATGAACCTGCTGAGACCACTGGTGATGAACCTGTCGAGACCATGGATGATGAACCTGCTGAGACCATTGGTGATGAACCTGCCGAGACCACTGGTGATGAACCTGCCGAGACCACTGGTGATGAACCTGCTGAGACCATTGGTGATGAACCTGCCGAGGCCACTGGTGATGAACTTGCTGTCACTTTGGAAAATGTTAATCCTGAGCATGATGATGCTGAATTCCCGCCAGCAGAAAATAGCGAAACTGTCCCAGTTACTGCTCTCACTTCATCACCGGGTGAAGCTGGAATCGCAGGAATCAATATCTTGCAAGAGACTCCTATTCTGCTAGATACCGCCACACCATCGGAGGTTGTTGCAGTCGGGGGAAGCAACATCGCTGCATCTGCTGATGCTGTTTCTGTTTCACAAAATCCACAGATTATTGCTGTTATTCCTCAAAGCAATGTTCCCACGGTGGGAGAGCACACAGATGTTACAACTAGTGCAGGTCCGTGTGCCAATATTGATGACAGCAGCGACATGCAGGATTATACAAGCTTGTGTGATTCGGAAATTAAAACTGACTCTGACGAATCTGACCTGGAGGAAGCAAACAGCCAGGTGGAAGCAATGGGGAAACCTACCAGTCTAGGTCCTACTTCCCCTGAACAAATACGACTTTTCTTGCAAAATACGTACAGGAAACGCAGTATAAACCTAACAGAATACTTTCCCGATTTACCGTCCTTCCTTGAGTGTGCTCAGGCTATTATACGCAGGCCTGACTTATTCAACTTTCCTCAGACACATTGTCACCGCTTAAGAAAATTGATCGCCAAGACGAAAAAGACTCTAAGTTAATTCATGGTGAGTTTCAAGATTGGAACAGTAAATGTCAATGGTGGTGGAAGTTCACTCCGCCAGATCCAGATCAAGCAGCTGATAAACGCAAATGGTCTCGACATAGCTTTGTTGCAGGAGACCCACGCTGTCAGATCTGTTCAGGCCCAGTGGCGGCTCATTATGGATAAGGAGTGTTTCTTTAGTAACAGCTCCTCGTCTAAGGCAGGAATCATGTTTGTCTTAGGGAAACATTTCCAACCATCCTCGCTTCAATTTGCGAATATCATTGATGGCCATCTTGCCTCTGTGACCTTCTATCTCAATCAGGTCAAGTTTACAATCCTTAATGTGTATGCTCCAAGCAAAAATGGTGAGCGGATCTCCTTCTTTGCTGAACTGAGAAAGTTCCTCCAAACACTGGATCTGCAGACTTGTCTAATTATTGGTGGCGATTTTAACTGTACTGTTAATGCCTCATGCGACCGAAACGGGCCGGAACCTCAACCATGTACCGCAAAACTCTTTGCAAATATCATCGCAAAATATAATCTCCATGATGTCTGGCGCTTGCAACACCCTTCCGAACAATCCTACACATGGTGTCGTTGTTCCAACAACCACATCTCACTTGCGAGGCTTGATCGCATTTATGTAAATTCTCACCTGTTACATGGAGTTTGCAAATCTGACATCATGCCTTCCGGTTTCTCCGATCACTTCCTAGCTCGAGCATTCGTTCAACTCTCGAAACCGTGTCCAGGGAGTTCTCACTGGAAATTCAACAATAGTTTAATAGAAGACTTCAATTTTATTCAGGCTTTTGAATCTTTCTGGACAGATCTCTTGGAACGGAAGTTAAGCTGTTCTGTTAACCCACTGGTGTGGTGGGATCTAGCAAAAACCCAAATCAAAGGCTTCTGCCAACAATACCAGAGCTTCTCAAAAAGGGCTGATTATGAAGCAAGGAAATTATTGCAATCAGAGATTTTACATCTTCAGAGGGTCACAGGACAAAATAATAATGTGCAAAGAACCTTAACCGAAAAACAGTCTTTATTGAAAGAAATAACTGAGAGGAATGCACGTGGTGCCCTAGTTCGGATGAGGGTGCAGCACCTTAATGAGACAGACATACCAACTAAGTACTTTTTTTCCTTAGAGAAACGCCTCCCGAACAAACAGCTCTCTCAACTGCGTTTGGCAGACTCATCCATCACTTTCAACCAATCAGTCATCAAACTTTTTACAAAGGAATATTTCTCGAAAATATACTCGATGGAGCAAATAAATCCTGTCAGTGTCGCCTCTATCTCTGTAGGGCTGCCAGTGTTGTGTGAGGGTGGACGTTCCTACCTGGAGGGGCCCATTACCTTGGACGAACTTGGCACCGCTCTGCACAGCCTTGCTGTTGGGAAAGCGCCTGGATTGGACGGACTTACAACTGAATTTTATAAGAAATTCTGGCATCTACTTGGTCCCGAACTCCTCAACACCTTGAACGCAAGCTGCCAGCTTGGAGAGCTCCC
Organism: Myxine glutinosa; assembly: GCF_964187855.1. Taxonomy (NCBI): domain Eukaryota; kingdom Metazoa; phylum Chordata; class Myxini; order Myxiniformes; family Myxinidae; genus Myxine; species Myxine glutinosa. Next base: position 23,565,941 of record NC_136266.1, on the reverse strand, counting down.
TCAGAGTTGCCGACGGGCTATTCTCACCCTCATTCCAAAGAAAGGAGACTTGCTCTATATTAAAAACTGGCGCCCAATCTCTTTGCTATGCACAGACTATAAAGTATTCTCAAAAGCCCTGGCATCGCGACTC
>NC_136266.1:23467108-23565608 GCF_964187855.1 Myxine glutinosa | reverse complement strand
CTCTCTCTCTCTCTCTCTCTCTCTCTCATTCTCTCTCATTCTCTCTCATTCTCTCTCATTCTCTCTCATTCTCTCTCATTCTCTCTCATTCTCTCTCATTCTCTCTCATTCTCTCTCATTCTCTCTCATTCTCTCTCATTCTCTCTCATTCTCTCTCTCTCTCGCCCCCTGCTGGCCGTTCGTGTGTTGGGCGTGGCAAGATGGCGTGCACTGGTGTTCGTGTGCTGTAGCTCCGTGCTTGTGTTGTGTTGTTGTCCCCCCCCATTCCTTCCTTTCCCATCACGCCTTTGTCGTGTCCTTCTTTACCACCTGTGCCCCTTTCCCTCCCTTGAGAGAGTGAGAGAAGAGCCCAAAGGTGAGAGCAGACCCGTTCGGTTCAGTTTACCTGCTCCGTCAGTGCTGTTTACCTTACTCGCGTCGTGTGAACTTTATTATTCATTATTTCATTTCGACTTTATTTATTTTGTGTCCTTTCCGCCTGGTCAAGGTGGAAAGGTGAGACATCGCTGTTATGGCGAGTGTTCGTGCACGGCAGGAAGGGTTTGAAACCCTAACAAGGAAGCATGCTTTCGTGTGTGTCCCTCCCGAAGGTGTTCCTACCGAGGACATTATCCTAGCTGCAGGGAATGTTATCGGCGATGAAAATGTCCGCGCCGCGTCGCGGATGAACCAAAAGTTTGTTGTTTTCGTGTCGGACGAGAAGTTCGTGCATGATGTTGTTAGTACCGGTCTGTCATTGAAAGGTGTGCAGTTCGTCATGGTTTCCCCGATGGACACACCGGCGATTAAAGTTATTATTTCAAATGTCGCTCCGTTTATCACAGATGATAAGTTAATGGTTGTTCTGACCCGGTATGGAACTGTTGTTTCCCGAATCTCGATGATTCCCCTAGGATGTCGGGATGAACGAGTGAAAAATGTTATGAGTTTCCGGAGACAAGTATTCATGGTGCTTCCTGATCGCGGCGACGATACAGGACTAAACATCTCGTTTAAAATTTCGGTAAATGATCGTCAATATCAAATGTACGCTTCGTCAGGCACCTTAACGTGCTTCCTTTGTGGAGCCTTCGGACACGTTAAAAGGTTTTGTCCCAAAGCATCTTGTACGAAGTGCGGCAAATTGGGACACACCAATGTGGGCTGTAAAAAAGAAAACACCCCGACCGTGCTTCCTCATGCCTCGACCGTGCTTCCTCATGCCTCGACCGTGCTTCCTCACGCCCCGACCGTGCTTCCTCACGCCTCGACCGTGCTTCCTCACGCCTCGACCGTGCTTCCTCACGCCTCGACCGTGCTCCCCGACGCTCAAACCGTGCTCCCCGACGCTCAAACCGTGCTTCCTGGCGCTCAAACCGTGCTACCTGAAGCCCCGACCGTGCTTCCCGATGCCCCGACTGTGCTTCCTGATGTCCCAACTGTGCTTCCCGAGGTCCCGACTACGCTTCCCGAAGCCCCAACCGTGCTACCTGAAGCCCCAACCGTGCTACCCGAAGCCCCAACCGTGCTTCCCGAAGCCCCGACTGTGCTTCCCGACGTCACAACTGTGCTTCCCGACGCCCCGGTGCTACCCAACATCAACATCCAGTGAGATGGCACTTGGTGATGCTAGTACTGCTGGCGAACCCATGAATGAAGAACTTGTCATACTGACCAAAAAACGGAAAGCACCACTAACAAATAGCCCCGATGGTGCGAAAAAGAAGGCTGTCTTGGGCAGAGACACTGTCTCTGCAAAAGAGGGCAAAACGTTTACAGCAAACGAAAATATCGAACGCCAAAGTGGAAAAGAGGATGTTACTGATTTCCCAGGCTCTGAGAATAAAGCCTACATTGATCCGAACAATGCGGCCATTTTTGAGCCTGAACGCGAAGCCCTACCGGTTCCCCCTCCAGTAGCTGAGCGGACTGGTGACCAAACAAATTGCTCTGTCTTACAAACAGAAATCGTAACCCCGGCTACGCAGAGATCTGCAGCCATTTGCCAAAGCACACATAAAGAAAGTAAGCACCAGTCTGCTCGTGAGTGTGTACCAGAGTACCCAACGAAATCTCAGGAGATGCATCCAGAGGAGCTCGTGAGAGCTGCAAGTAAAGCCCAAGATCCAGGTGGGACATTATCAGACCTGTCAGAGTCTGAGGACGAGGTGGAAGTGACTGAGCTGTCACAGTCATCAGCATCTCAGTCACAGATACCCCCCCAACACATCGTGTCGTTTCTAGCCGAAACGTACAGACAGCGTAACATAGTCATTAAAGACTATTTTGCCGATTTGGTTGCATTCATCCACACTGCAAAATCCATAATTAAAACGCCTGAACAATTTGACCTGAATAAGTCACAATACCACAGGTTAAGAAAATTCATCACACGTGCAGGTGTAGAGTGTTCCCAGCCACAGGCTGATTTCATCAATACAGGATGAAAACTATAAAACTTGCAACTTTAAATATTAACGGTGGTGGTGCTAGCCACCTCCGCCAGGTTCAAGTAAAAAACATATTTCAACGGAAAAAGGTGGATGTGATCTTACTTCAAGAAACTCACATCACACCAAATGTGGAACATAACTGGCATCAACTTTTTAAGAGCCAATGCTATTTCAGCAATTTATCAGCTTCATCTGCTGGAATCGGCTTCTTGCTGAAGCCAGGCCTCGTGTGTGAGTCATGCCATTTTCAGGAGGTAATAAATGGTCGGCTTAGCTCTCTCAAACTAGTAAGCCATAACTTCCATTACACCATTTTTAATGTGTATGTGCCAAGTGATAGCGTAGAGCGTAAGTCCTTCTTCACCTCAATGATAAATCACTTAAGATCGGTTGATTTTGATCATTGTGTGTGTGTCGGAGGTGATTTCAATTGCACCTTCGACCCATCGGTTGACAGAAACTCTGTCGAACCCCATCCTGAGTCCCATGTACACTTATCCAATTTTTTTAGCACAATGGGCTTCGTTGATGTTTGGCGGTTGCACCACCCAAACACATCCCAGTACACCTGGTGTCGATGCGCCAATAGTCGAGTATCCTTGGCAAGGCTTGACAGATGGTACATCAACGTACCCTTTAAAAATACTGCAGTTTCTTCAAATCTTTTTCCTTCCGTGTTTTCAGACCATCATATGGTAACCCTAAACCTTTCCTTTCCTCAACCCGCAAATAGGAGCGCTTATTGGAAGTTTAATGTTAGACTTCTAGAAGATGGTATGTTTAAAGAAGCCTTTCGTGTTTTCTGGGCAAGTCTAGTAGCAAAGAAATCTTCCTTTTCTTCATCCAGCATATGGTGGGATAACATGAAATCTCAAATTCGGGTTTTTTGTCAATGTTTCCAATCACACAGCACAAACGACAAGCACATTACAATGGCCCGGTTGGAATTGGATATTCTACAATTGGAGAGTAAATTGGCTCATGAAAACAATGACGCCAATTACCGGTTATTGCTTGTAAAGAAAGCTCTTTTAAGGGAGTTAGTTCAGGAGAAAGCAGCTGGAACATTAATTAGACTTAGAATACAGAATGTAAAGTTATCAGACACCCCAAACAAGTCTTTCTTTCATTTAGAATCCTTAAGCAAGCCATCACGGCTAATCTCTTCTGTTTTGGACTCAAGAGGCAACGTTGTTGTCAACGAGGATGATGTTAGACTAAACATTATTGAATTCTATACAAAACTTTTTGAGGAGCAGACTGTTTGTAATGATACAATGATGGATTTAACCTCTCACCTCCCCTCCCTAACTGAGGCTCAACGGTTGGAGCTTGACCTACCAATCACCCTCCTTGAGCTAACCTGTGCTCTTGCTGCCATGGATTCAGGGAAAGCTCCAGGTATTGACGGTCTACCTCCCGAATTCTTTCTGACATTTTGGGACCTTTTAGGCCCTGAGTTGCTGAATGTTTTGGACACTTCTATACAGACTGGTATAATGCCGCTGAGTCTAAGAAGAGCCGTAGTGTGCTTGCTCCCGAAAACTGAAGATCCCCGACTTTTGGTGAACTGGCGACCGATCTCCCTGCTGTGCACGGACTACAAGCTTTTTTCAAAAGTACTAGCTAATCGACTAAAAAAGGTTATTGGTGATCTAGTACTGCCAGAACAGAGTTACTGTGTTCCTGGAAGATCCATCCATGATAATATTTCTTTAATCAGAGATCTCATTGATGGTAACCGTGTTAAAGAAGACTTTGGAATGATGTCGCTTGATCTTGAAAAGGCATTTGACAGTATCGACCATAAGTTTATGCATCATGTGTTACAGGCATGCGGCCTCGGAGCAAACTTTCGTTCCTACATTTCCTTGCTATACACGGATGTATTTAGTTTAATTAAGATTAATAATGTGCTGGCTCCTCCCATCAAGGTTCGGAGAGGGGTTCGGCAAGGGTGCCCAGTCTCTGGTTTATTGTTTGCTCTTTCTTTAGAGCCTCTTCTCAATCTACTGAGAAAGAAGATTTCTGGAATAGCACTTTCTCCCATGAGTGCACCGCTAACCCTATGTGCTTATGCGGATGACGTCTGCATCTTTGTAAAAGATAAGGATGATATTGATATCCTTGTTGAGTGCCTATCAAAGTTTCACGCTGCCTCCTCTTTAAAAATCAATTGGAACAAGAGCAAGACGTTATGGATACCCTCCCTTTATCGCAACCTTCTTCAGCCTGTACCACAGCCGCCCCCATCCCTCCCCGCAGGGTTGCTGTGGGGAAGTGAGGGAATTAAGTACTTGGGCATATTCCTTGGTTCCCCACAGTATGCTCAGAGAAATTGGGACGGGGTAATTGAGCAAGTGGGAGAAAGATTGAACCGATGGAAAAGGGTTTTACCTCATTTGTCCTTCAAGGGCCGTGTGCTAGTGATCAACAACTTAGTTGCCACAATGTTGTGGCATAGGTTCATCTGCCTGCAACCGCCGGAGGCCCTACTCAAAGCACTCCAGGGCAAACTGGTGGACTTCTTCTGGGGAGGCTACCACTGGCTACGACCCGATGTGATATGTCGCCCCTCGGCTGAGGGTGGCCACAACCTCGTCGACATCAAAGCCCACCTAATGGACTTCCGGCTGTGGTCCATTCAACGTCTCCTCTACATGGAACATCTGCCAGGCCGGCTCCCTGCACGCCTTGTACTGCAGCGAGCGGGTAGGCTCGGGTACGGGTTTGAACTTTTTCAAATGAACCTCCAACATGTCGACATATCGGTTCTCCCTGCTTTTTACCAAAGCCTCTTAAATGCCTGGCAGAGTCTTTCTGTGAGTCGTCAGGCGGACACATATGTAACGAAAATGCTGGCACACGAGCCTTTGTTCTATAACCCTCTCTTTCCCGACATTCCAAAGAGTCGAGATTTTTGCCAACACTTTATAGCAGCTGGTATCGTGAAGGTGCGGCATCTCCGACATGACTCAGGGTATGGTTGGAAATCCGTAAGTGAAATCGCCGACCTGACAGGGATTTGGTCCCATAGGATGATTGCAAAAATTTTGAGGAAAATGATTCAGGTGGGACGGCAACTTGGCCTAACTTGGACTCGAGGTACAGAAGAAGATCTAAATGAGCCGACAGTGCCTAAATTGATTGTTGAACCCATTCAAAACGATTTGCCCCCTGTTAGCGATGGGTCAAAGCTTTTCCAGACAATGGACAGCAAGGGCATCTACAAGATGTGCCTCAAGCTGTTAAATGGGAACCCTTCGTTAAATGGAGTTACCCGATGGAAAGGATTGTTACCCGGAGGACCCCCCTCCGAACCTATCTGGGAAGCCATGTTATAGTGAGCCCACATCCAAAAGAACAGGTGATCTCCAGTGGCGTTTGGCCCACTGGATTGTTCCCTCCAGCACGTTTATTAGACATTTTTCTCCTGTATCTGTTTGTTGTCCCTTCTGTACAGTCAATGAGGACTTGTTTCATGCATTCATAGACTGTATCCGATTATTTCCTTTGTTTCATTGGTTGAATTACATTGCACACGAAATGCATGTTACTTTTTCTTTGAGGAATTTCGTCTTTGGTTTTGCTCCTAAACAGAATCCTGCGTCTAAACTGCTTAGTTTCCTAATAGCAACTGCGAAACTTGCTGTTTATTTGACAAGAAAAGACAAACTATCTGGCAAACCGATAGAGCACTGCAATATCATGTTGTGTTTGAATGCATTAGTCTCAGCAAGATTGAAACTGGAATTTACCCTTTCCAACGAGGCCGGAAATTTTCAAAACTTTGTTGATACTTGGTGTGTTGGTGGGTTTTGTGAGGTTAAAGAAAACGAATTTAGAATACTGTTGTGAGATACTGATTGTTTCTTATTTGATGATCATTGGGTGCTTCTTCTTTTTCTTTTTCTTTTTATTGGCATTATTGATTTCATTGCAAAACGTGTATATTGTTGCTTTTATATTTTTGTAATAAAAGGACTAAAAAGTCAAAGTCTCGTTTGTGGTGGGCGTGGCGTCATGGCGGCTGTGAGCAACTGCTCTGTGTTGTCGTGAGTTATTTGTGAGTTTTCCTCCTCTCCTGCCCTACCCTGCCCCCCCCCTCCCTCTCCTTCCTATCCTGTGTACTTTGGCATTTTGTTTTCATCCGTTCTACACCTTTGTCTTCGAGAGAGAGAGGATTGAGAGCGGGCCCATTTTGGGTGCGGCCTACTGGCTTCGACGGCGTTTTGTAAGCCATTTTTGTGCTTATAATGCACGTTTATTACTTACTTTAGTTCGATTATTTAGGTTTGATACCTTCTTGTCCGGTTCGGACAAGTGGGGGGTGTTGAATTCGCTGGTATGGCGAATGCACGCTCTCGGTTAGAGGCGTTCGATAGCCTAACGAGGAAGCATGCATTTGTGTGTGTTCCACCAGAAGGAGTCCTCACTGAGGATGTGGTACTCGCAGTGGGGAAAATAATCGGGTGCGAGCATGTCCGAGCTGCCTCACGAATGAATCAAAAAGTTGTTATTTTCCTGTCCGAAGAAAACTTTGTTCACGACGTCGTGAGTGCAGGTTTAACCACAGAAGGTGGTGGTTTTATGTTAGCGTCCCCCATGGATACTCCAGCGATGAAAATCGTTGTATCAAACGTACCACCATTTATATCAAACGACAAACTAATGTCAGTCCTTTCTCGTTATGGAACAGCTGTGTCGAGAATGTCCATGATCCCTCTGAAGAGCCGAGACGAGAGGATAAAACACGTTATGAGTTTCCGTCGCCAAGTTTACATGGTACTTCCCGATCGTGGTGATGATACAGGGTTAAATATTTCATTTAAAGTAAAATCCGACGATCGGGAGTATCAAATGTACGCCTCGTCAGCCTCACTAACGTGTTTTCACTGTGGAGCCTTTGGTCACGTTAAACGTTTTTGTCCCAAGGTTTCGTGTTCAAAGTGTGGGGAAAATGGCCACGCATACACCGATTGTAAAAATGATAATACTCGTGTTCCTATTCAACCGACTGGAGTTAATCCTGTGAGTTTACCGGTTCCTGCTGTTCCCTCCTGCAGTGAGACGAACAATAGCAGCATCGATGCGCATATCCCGAGTCTAGAAAACGATCGCACTTCACTTCCTGTCACAGAAACCGAAGTGACCCCAACTCGCACAACCTTTGCTGCGATTCCCTCATGTAGTGAAGGAATGGAGGAGGACCCTATTATTGGTTCTAAAAAACGAAGGGCATCGGTTGATAATTTTTCTACCAGTAATCCAAAAAAGGTGGTATTGGAGAAGGCCAGTGTAGCTGAACACACACCTCAATGTGTTCCTCATGCTTCCATCGGGTTTGAAAAAAAGGATGGTGAATCGGGTGCTGCAATTGAGGATAATATGTCTGAAAGTTTGGGTACAAACTCTGTGGACGCAAATTGCTATATGGGTGAAATAAGTTGCAACGCTGAATACGTTGATAAACCCTCGAACGAACCATTACGATCATTGACATCAGTCACTGTGAACGAGCAGACAGTGACTGACTCATCCCTCTGCAGTGCTGCTCTACCGATGCAGATTCAAAACTGTGTCACCGAGTCGCTCATCGATTCGGTAGATTGTGCTCCACAAGAGGATGAAACCGAGGCTTCAACTTCTGACGAGCACAAATATCACCATGGCATCGTGGATTGCACAGTGGAGCTCTCCAGCGAATCCCCAGAGATACTGACAATTCCCATAGTGACCGCGGAGGCCGACATCCTCGATCCTGGAGGGACCTTGTCAGACTTGTCGGAATCTGATGAGGATGAGGAGGTGCCTGAGTTGTCTCAGTCTCAGTTGAGTCAGCCAATGATATCTCCTCAACTCGTACTCTCCTTTCTGAATGAAACCTACGGACAGCGAAATGTAGTTATCAGGGATACATTTCCTGATTTAGGTTCATTTATTCAATCAGCAAAGGAAATAACAAGAAAGGGCAAAGAATTTCCACTAACAAGGTCACAATTTCACCGACTCAGGAAATTTATTACAAAAGCCAGTCTTGAGATTTCGCAACACCCAATCAAACCTTTTGATAAGGAATGAAGCAAATTACCTTTGGCACCTTGAACATTAACGGTGGAGGTGCAAACCCAAACCGCCAAGCTCAAGTGCAAAGTTTGTTTCGGCGCAAAAATGTCGATGTACTTTTACTGCAGGAAACGCACATCACCCAAAACGTAGAATATGATTGGTGTCGCGTTTTTGGGGGACAGTGCTTTTTTAGCAACCTGTCTTCCTTTTCGGCAGGTGTTGCTTTCGTACTTCGACCAGGGCTAGTACCTGAGTCAAACCTCTTCCAGGAGATTGTTAAAGGCCGATTCAGCTCTCTTGAACTGGAGGTTAATAATTTCCATTTCACATTATTCAATGTGTACGCATCAAGTGAGAGCACAGAACGGAAAGCTTTCTTTGCGTCTGTGATTAATCACCTGCAGACAGTTGATCTAAACCAATGTGTGTGTATCGGGGGTGATTTTAACTGTACCTTTGAACCTGTAATGGACAGGAACTCGGCAGAACCTCATCCCGAATCATGTATTGATTTATCCCTTTTCCTTTCTCGGGTGGGTTTGCTAGATGTATGGAGGGTACTTTTCCCCAATGAACCTCAGTTTACCTGGAGCCGTATCACCAGAGGAAGAGTGTCCTTTGCGAGACTCGACCGATGGTATATAAACTCACCTTTTAGAAACGCTATAATCTCTCCAGATTATTTTCCGTCAATATTCTCAGACCATCATTTAGTAACCATGGGGTTTCTTTTTCCTCAGTCAATAAAAAAAAGTGCATACTGGAAATTTAATACCAGTCTTCTAGAAGATGGTCTATTTAAAGAAGCCTTCCAAGTTTTCTGGGCTAATCAAATCCAAAGAAAGGCCTCTTTTTCTTCAGTTAATCTTTGGTGGGACAATACGAAAGCCCAGATTCGGGTGTTTTGTCAACAGTTTAGAGCAAACATTACAAATGTTAAGAATATAACAATGACTTGTTTGGAAGCTGACATTGTACAGCTCGAAGGTAAACTTGCTAAAAAGAATAATGCAAGAAACTTCCAGTTATTACTAGAAAAGAAGACTCAGCTGAGAGAGTTAATCCAGGAGAAAGCAGCAGGGTTGTTGCTCAGACTAAGGGTTAAGAACTTAAAGGTTTTAGATACCCCTAGTAAAGCTTTTTTTCGTCTGGACTCTGTCAGTAAAGCACCCAAGAACATTTTTTCTGTAATTAATCCTGGCGGAGCTGTCGTTGTAAATCCCAGAGACAGACGGTTATGTGTTCAGGACTTCTTTTCCAAACTGTTTTCAAAACAGGTTGTTTGTGATGAAACAATGAGACTTTTAACCTCTCACCTATCCTCGTTAACCGAGTCCCAGCAGCTGGATATGGACTCGCCAATTACGCTCGAGGAGTTAACGCAAGCGCTGGCTGGAATGGACTCGGGAAGAGCCCCTGGAATCGATGGTCTGCCGGCTGAATTTTATGTGGAATTTTGGGAACTATTAGGTCCAGAACTAATGCATGTTCTTGAATCATCACTGACTCATGGAGAATTGCCTTTAAGTTTGAGAAGAGCGGTGATGTCCCTTCTTCCAAAGGCTGGTGATTTGCGACAAATGAAGAATTGGAGACCTGTTTCTCTACTATGCACTGATTATAAAATCCTTTCAAAAGTTCTGGCGAATCGAGCTAAAAGGGTAATTTGCGATTTGGTTCACCCTGATCAGAGTTATTGTATTCCAGGTAGATCTATGTATGATAACATATTTTTCATTAGAGATCTCATAGATGGCAACTGTGTGCAGAATGACTTTGGTATAATTTTTCTTGATTTAGAAAAGGCTTTTGATAGCATCGATCATGTCTTTTTGAATCATGTGCTTGAAGCCTGTGGATTTGGAGATAATTTCAGAACTTATATTGCTTTATTGTACAACAATATATTCAGTTTAGTTAAGGTGAACAATGAGCTTTGTTCTCCCATACAGGTTCAAAGGGGGGGTAAGGCAAGGTTGCCCTGTCTCCGGCTTACTGTTCACCCTTGTAATGGAATCACTTCTTGTGTTACTAAGGAATAACGTTTCTGGAATGAGTATATCTCCTGATCATCCTCCAGTTGTCGTATCGGCGTATGCTGATGATGTTGCAATCATTGTTAAAAACAATAACGACATTGCAGCTCTGGCTAAGTGCCTACATTTGTTTGGTTTAGCTTCCTCGTTGAAGTGCAACTGGGAAAAGAGCAAAACGCTATGGGTTCCCTCTGTCAGGGACAGTGCATCTAGAATGGCGCAAGACCCGCCAATACACCTTCCTGCAAGTTTAAAGTGGGTGGATGGAGGTGTTCGCTATCTTGGAGTGTTCCTTGGATCCCCACAGTACGGCCAGAAAAACTGGGAAGGTGTCGCTGAACGCGTAAAAAAGAGATTGAGTAGATGGAGGAGAGCCCTGCCTCACCTTTCGTATAAGGGCCGAGTTTTGGTAGTCAAGAACCTCGTCGCCTCCTTCTTGTGGCACAGATTCATCTGCCTGCAACCACCAGAAGGCTTGGTGAAGGAAGTGCAAAGGCAACTGTTGGAGTTCTTTTGGGGAGGGCATCACTGGTTACGGCCAAACGTTGTATGCCGTCCATTGGCCGAGGGTGGCCAGAGTATGGTCGACATCAAGAGCCGCATAATGGCCTTTCGGCTATGCACTGTGCAAAAACTTTTGGTGAAAGAACAATTACCAAACCATGTTTTGGCCACCCACATTTTGCGGCAAGCTGGCGGGCTGGGATATGGCCGCGAATGTTTCTTGGTCCTGCTTCAACAAGTTGACACATCTCCTCTTCCTGTTTTTTATCAGAGTGTGTTGAATGCTTGGCAGAACCTCACAGTGTGCCGTCAAGAAGACAACTACGACATCCATATGTTTGCACAAGAGCCTTTGTTCTGCAATCGGCTTTTCCCAAACATACCCAAAAGTAGGGACCTCTGCCAGCATTTCATAATTGCCGGCATCACAAAAGTATGGCACCTCCGGCAAGTTTCAGGTTGCGGGTGGAAATCAGCTCGAGAAGTAGCCGAGCTAGCAGGAATTCGGTCCGAAAGAGTGACTGCAAAAGTGTTGAGAGAGGTGATACGAATAGGGGTACGGCTGAGAGTATGCTGGTCCCACGAGCTCGAACCATTGCATGATGAGTGGGTTTTTCCTGGGTTACTGGTGCACTTCAAGTTGGAAGACTTACCCCCGGTTAGCATGGGGATAAGCCCCTTTCAAGAGACTAGCAGTAAAGAGCTATACAAGTCATGTGTCAAGTTACTGCTGGGGGATACGCCGCTAAATGGAATAATCCAGTGGAAGAGACTGTTGCCTGTGGGACCCCCCTCTGAACCTGTATGGAACTCCATGTATAGCAAGCTCATAAGTAAAAGATCTGGCGATCTCCAATGGAGACTGATCCACTGGATAGTCCCCTCCAATAAGTTAATCAACCATTTCTCTCCTACATCCACATGTTGCCCATTCTGCATATGTACGGAGGACGTGTTCCACGCCTTCATTAATTGTGTGAGATTGGTTCCTTTGTTTCGGTGGTTTAATCTTGTGGCACACAGAATGAAGGTTGTTTTCTCGTTGCGTTCTTTTATTTTCGGCTTTAATGCCAAGTCAAGCAAGGAAAATATGTTAATGAGGTTTCTTGTCGCAACAGCCAAGCTGGCAATATATCTCTCAAGAAGGGAGAAATTGAACGGTAAACCTGCCGGGGAATGCAATGTTATGTTGTTTTTCAATGCCCTCGTGTCAGCAAGACTTAAACTAGAGTTTTGTTTCTATAAGGATGCAAACAATCTTGATGAATTCACCAATACTTGGTGTCATGAAGGGTTGTGTGAGGTTCGTGAGAACCAACTGGTAATATTTTTGTAGGTTGTATAAAGTTAATGGTTTATTTTGGCAAATTGTGTGCCGTCATACTTCTGTAACTTTTTCGTTTCATTGCTTTTTCATGTATTTATGATTGGTGTGAAGATATAAATACATTTTTTTTGTATTATTTTGATAATAAAAGGACTTCAAAAGTCTCTCCTCTCTTTCTCGTTCTCGTTCTCGTTCTCTTTCTCTTTCTCTTTCTCTTTCTCTTTCTCGTTCTCGTTCTCGTTCTCGTTCTCGTTCTCGTTCTCTCTCTCGTTCTCTCTCTCGTTCTCATCCACCAAGTTTTGTCATAATCCCTCCACAACTCTTTGAAATATTATGTTACGTGTCATTTTTGGCTTCACCATCACTCAATGGTGAAGAATCATTAAAAAAAAAAAAAATCTCTGATCCAGATCCGGATCTTCACCAAATTCTAATCATTTCCTCCTTGTCAGACACCCAACCTCTCCACCAAATTTTGTCCGAATCCATCCACAACGTTTTTGAGATATCCTGTTCACAAACAAACAGACAAACAAACAGGGGTGAAAACATAATCTCCATCCACCTTAGGTGGCTGAGGTAATGAACTAGTGTCACCTTTTGTGACCTTACACTTCAATGGTGACCAAACACTAACACCTCAATCCTAGACCATTGTCGTATCCATATGGAATTGAGTATTTCCTGATGCAAGTCCATCTTCGCTGGTCAGGACACCTCACACGCATGTTAGACCATGGAACCGCAAGAGGGCTTTTATATGGACAACTTAAATTTGGGAAACGGTCACGTGGTGGACAAAGGAAGTGCTACAAGGACATCCTTGAGTCTACACTCAAGTCTCATAATCCCAGTTCAGTTGTCACCTGGGAACATCAGTCCAGAGACAGGTCAGCTTAGCGTAACATTTGGCGCAAAGGCCTGGACCACTTTGAATGTGGGAGACTTGTTATGGAGAAATAGTGGAGCCAAAAAGGAAAACCTGCCAACGTCCATCTCCGCAAGGACCAGGACCAAAGCATTTGGGTAATCTCCAAACCCGGAATTGGTAAGAGCAGCTTTTATGGGTTTCACCTGTATATATTGTATATGTTGTATATATGGTATATATTGCATATATTGTACATATTGCATATATTGTATATATTGCATATATTGTATATATTGCATATATTGTATATATTGTATATATTGTATATGTTGTATATATGGTATATATTGCATATATTGTATATATTGCATATATTGTATATATTGTATATATGGTATATATTGTATATATTGTATATATTGTATATATGGTATATATTGTATATATTGTATATATTTATATTGTATATATTGCATATATTGTATTTATGGTATATATTGTATATATATATTGTATATATTGTATATATTGTATATATTGCATATATTGTATATATTGCATATATTGTATATATGGTATATATTGTATATATTGCATATATTGTATATATTGTATATATTGTATATATTGTATACATTGCATATATTGCATATATTGTATATATTGTATATATGGTATATATTGTATATATTGTATATATTGTATATATTGCATATATTGCATATAATGTATGTATCGTATATATTGTATATATGGTATATACAGTATTGTATATATTGTATATATTGCATATATTGTATATATTGCATATATTGCATATATTGTATATATTGTATATATTGTATATATTGTATATATTGTATATATTGTGCATATTGTACATATTGTACATATTGTACATATTGTACATATTGTTTATATTGTACATATTGTACATATTGTACATATTGTATATATTGTATATATTGTATATATTGTACATATTCTATATATTGTACATATTGTACATATTGTTTATATTGTACATATATTGTATATATTGTATATATAAAATAAATGTATATATTGACAATTTAACGTACGACTAACGTGTTCCATTTCAGTGACAGATCCATATCATCCGCAGAATTGTTTTCCCCTGGTAGTTGCAGCTTTTATGAATTTTGAATCCCAAAAAGGGCTTCCCAAGCATTTGGAAAATTTCAATGTACTAGGCCAAAACTGCTCATCGCTTCCTGTATTTCACAAACCTTTAGAAACAAAATGGTGATGTTCTCGGTACATTGTGTTGTAAAAACTTTTAATGCCATTTTAATGACAAGGTGTGCGTGTGTGTTTAGAGTCACTGCTCGTTTAAATTCCAGTCGTGGCCGAAACTACTCCCTGTGGCCGAAAAACGCAAAGTTATTGCCACTCGCTCTGCAGCTGAGATGGCACCCCTGGGTGTCTGATATGCTCCACTAGCTCATTACAGTGTGTCGGAAGTTAACATGACAGCACTCAGACTCTGCGGCAATTTGTTGAATGCTACCTGAGCCGGCCTTCTCCCCATCCTGAGTTTTACCCACAAGTGCTTCTTTCTCCAATGACGGAAAAGTTTTAGGGCAAGTAAAGTGTTACGTGGTCCTCCCGGTAACTACCTGGTCTCGGTGACCCCCGGACCGTGAGAGGAACTCCGCCAGAAAGATCAATGATTTATACGCTTTCGTAACGCAATCAATATGAATTCCAGTCAATAAGAAACCCCACACCAAGGATCCGGAATAATCAATAATATATTCCCCGAGCAATCAACAATCGTCAACAATCAACAATCAACAATCAACAATTGATCACCAATATTATTAAGATGGCCATCTTATATATGTGTGTCCCCTTTCCCCACTCCCGACCCCTTGGGTACTCACGACCCCTTTGGTCTCTGTCCCTCACAATGTCTCTGGGCCCCTCCTGACCAAGATGATGGTCGGCTTCTCCGCACACGGGCGGTTGAACGAACCCCGGGCGGACGTGCTCCAAACGTGTACGTCGCGCACCGGGGACAGCTGCTGCAGCGCACACCTCCTTGCCAAGCAACGGGGCAAAACCAAGCGCGGCTTGCAACGCACGCGAGGCCCAAGGTGCGACCCGTACGCGTCCTTGTAGACGGTGAGGCGAACTGTGCCGGGCGCTGGGTTCCGTGCACGAACCCACGGCAACTTGACGTGTCAAGGGGTAATTACCCCGCGCAGGTAACTCCTTTTGTCAGACGGGCTTTCAAACGCAGCGTCCTCCACGCTGCTCTATATCGATCCCAACTCGCGTCGGAGCTGGGCGAGGAAGAGGAAGAAGATCGTCGCTTCTCCAGGACCTCGTGTCTTTTCTTCTTCCGTTTCCAGTCTCCTTTTTCCCAGAAGGGCTCCTGACCCTTTAATCACAACAACCTTCAATCGACTACACATTAATAAGCAAAGATCTGAATAGTAATTCACATACATTCACAGAAATCCGTAACACTCCCCCCCTTCAAGAAAGAAAGTTTGAACCCAGCGAAAACTTTCTGTGCCGGCCAACAAAATTTCACAAAACCCCTAGATTAATTCACTCTGGACCAAGCGTCAACCACTTCTAGTTTCTCTTGACTGACGGTTAAGAGGTGGTGACCAAAGCCCCAACGTTAAACCTCTTGATAGCACTTTTTCGGGAGGCCCAGCTGAGTATTCCCTACATGGACGCCTTAAGGAATGTGGAGTTCACGGTTAGTCCGGGGAGGAACGTTCATTACATGGACGCCTTTAAGAACGTGGAGTTCACGGTTAGTCCGTGCAGGAAAGTTCACTACCTGGACGCCTTTAAGAACGTGGTGTTCACGGTTAGTCCGTGTAGGAGCCCCGGCTCGGCGGCTCCCTCGTATCTAGTGCTTCAACTTCTCCAGACTCCTAACAGTTACGGTGGGACCCCTTGTCCCAGCCGTTACCTGACTGGTGGTCTCCTTCTCGGCCAGTGCTCTGACATTCATTCTTTCGGGAGGTGCCGTAACTCGGGAGCCTCCATCGTAATATCGGCTGCTGCCAACCCCAAAACTACCGCCAAGTTGTCCTCTTCTGTAGACCTCTCGATGCCTACGAAAGGCCTTCCCTACTGTTATGGTCCGACCCTCCAAAGCCTTACCATTCCAATTCTTCTCTGCCTCTCTGGCGTCTCTTGTGCTTGCAAACGTGACAAAGCCGAACCCTCTTGACCGTTGCGTTTCCCTGTCTTTTATCACCCGCACTTCCACCAGCGGCCCATATCTGTTGAAGACAGAGATCAGAACTTCTTCCTCTGTGTTGAAGTTCAGTCCCCCGACAAATAACTTGGAACTTTTGTCGCCATCCCCAGCGGGGGTGGTGTTATTTCCCCTGCGGGGCTCTTTACCCACCCTCGGGTTACCATAAATTTGCCCCCCGGCCAAATCATTCCCGATAATCACAGATACTCCCTCTACAGGAAGCGTGGCTTGTAAACCGACGGTGACCGGTCCTGACACCAAATCGGATTCCAAATGGATAACATGAAGTGGGGCACTAACACAGCCACCGATCCCTTGTAACCGAACACTATCACCAGTTGCGGTACTCTTTGACAATGGCAAAATGCCTTCAAGCATTAAGGATTGATGGGCTCCTGTGTCCCTCAAAACCCTAACCGGTCTTGGGTTAGTCAAGTCTCCCTTGAGTGAGACCAACCCCTCATTAATAAACGGTTGGTAACTCTTCTGTGGGCGATTTCTTACGCTTGCCATCGCATTCGGAGTGGTAATAGTCGGACTCTGCTCTGGGTTTTCCTTTTTCATGAGGTAACAGCTGGACATCAAGTGTCCAGGTTTCTTGCAAAAAGCGCAAGTAGGCCCGGAGGAAAAACTCGTGGTCTGCCTCGGGCCCCCCGAAAAATAAGTTTGTCTTGGGCCCGTAGCCCCCTGATTTCGAACAGTTCGGGTATCAGCGTTGTCCCCATAATCATCTCGAGGCCGCCGCCATGTATTGTCGTTCTCCGCACCTGCTGTTCCCCACCTCCCCTGCGGAGATCTAGGCGAGGAGTTAGGTTCGTGGACCCCTATCCGGTGTGTTAAGGCATAATCATCTGCCATGGTGGCTGCGTCCCACAACTTTGGTACTTTCTTTTCCTGCAGGTACACTTTGATGTCCTCGTGGACATACTGTTGAAATTCCTCCACCAGGATCAAGTCACGCAATGTTTCGAAGTCTTTCCCGACTCCTTTTGACTCACACCACCGATCAAACATGTTTTCTTTCACTCTGGCAAACTCCACATGGGTCTCACTCTCCCTCTTCCTGGCATTCCTGAATTTTTGCCGGTAAGCTTCCGGAACCAACTCATAGGCTTTGAGGATGTGCTTCTTCAATACCTCATAATCTGCACATTGGTCCATTGGTAGCGCCGAATAAATCTCTTGAGCTTTTCCCACCAGCACACTTTGCACTAGTATGGTCCAGGCCTCCTCCGGCCAGTTTAACTGTCGAGCCACTTTCTCAAAGTGTGGAAAAAATTTAGCGACTTCCTTTTCACTGAAGGGTGGAACCAGCCTCACATGTCTGCCCACATCCCAGGTGTTCTGGCTAGGTGTCGACCCCGTCAGCAAGGGTGGTACCTCTCCCCGTTCTCTCATTAACTCCAGCTCCTTGAATTTAATTTCTTGCTGAAGCGCCATGTCACGTTCCTTTAATTCCCTTTCCGCTTTTCTCTCCTCTGCTTCGAGTTCCCTTGCAGCTCTCCTCTCCTCTGCTTCTGCTTTCCTTTCCTCTGTTTTCATCCTTTCTAACCTTTCCTGGAGTTCTCGTTCCACTCTCCTTTCTTCTTCTGCTCTTTCCTTTTCTGCTTTCCTTTCTTCTTCTGCTCTTTCCTTTTCTGCTTTCCTTTCTTCTTCTGCTCTTTCCTTTTCTGCTTTCCTTTCTTCTTCTGCTAACCTTTCCTGGAGTTCTCGTTCCACTCTCCTTTCCTCTGCTTGTTTCTCTTCTCTCCTCTCTTCTGCTTTCCTTTCCTCTTCTTTTAACCTTTCCTGGAGTTCTCGTTCCACTCTCCTTTCCTCTGCTTGTTCTCTTCTCTCCTCTCTTCTGCTTTCCTTTCTTCTTCTGCTCTTTCCTTTCTTCTTCTTTGATCCGTTCCTGGCTCCGTAATTGCAACTCCAGTTTCCGGAGCTCAACGTCTTCTGGTTCTTCGGGTAGCCACTCCCAGGCTAACTCGTCCCATGTTCCTAATCCCACCATAGACTGTATCACCGTGGTCTGCAACTCTGCCTTCCTCAAATTAGTTTGGACCTCCAAGTTCAAATGTTTGGCCAATTTCAAGAGGTCCGACTTTAGTAACGCTCGGAACTGTGCCTCACTCGGGGTTACCGCAAAGTTCTGTGCCACAAACGCCATGGTGCCTATCGTTAACACTTGTTAACCTTCACCCAAGACTTTACCCCCAATTTCCCCAAAAATTTACCAATTAATACTTAATTAATACATTTTAATTAATAAAAATATTATTTTATTATTTTATACAATTTTAGATCCCGGACGTAGACCCAATTGCGAATCCGCAAATCGTAATTTGGACTAGCCCCCAATTCTGTTACGTGGTCCTCCCAGGAACTACCTGGTCTCGGTGACCCCCGGACCGTGAGAGGAACTCCGCCAGAAAGATCAATGATTTATACGCTTTCGTAACGCAATCAATATGAATTCCAGTCAATAAGAAACCCCACACCAAGGATCCGGAATAATCAATAATATATTCCCCGAGCAATCAACAATCGTCAACAATCAACAATCAACAATTGATCACCAATATTATTAAGATGGCCATCTTATATATGTGTGTCCCCTTTCCCCACTCCCGACCCCTTGGGTACTCACGACCCCTTTGGTCTCTGTCGCTCACAATGTCTCTGGGCCCCTCCTGACCAAGATGATGGTCGGCTTCTCCGCACACGGGCGGTTGAACGAACCCCGGGCGGACGTGCTCCAAACGTGTACGTCGGGGACAGCTGCTGCAGCGCACACCTCCTTGCCAAGCAACGGGGCAAAACCAAGCGCGGCTTGCAACGCGCGCGAGGCCCAAGGTGCGACCCGTACGCGTCCTTGTAGACGGTGAGGCGAACTGTGCCGGACGCTGGGTTCCGTGCACGAACCCACGGCAACTTGACGTGTCAAGGGGTAATTACCCCGCGCAGGTAACTCCTTTTGTCAGACGGGCTTTCAAACGCAGCGTCCTCCACGCTGCTCTATATCGATCCCAACTCGCGTCGGAGCTGGGCGAGGAAGAGGAAGAAGATCGTCGCTTCTCCAGGACCTCGTGTCTTTTCTTCTTCCGTTTCTGGTCTCCTTTTTCCCAGAAGGGCTCCTGACCCTTTAATCACAACAACCTTCAATCGACTACACATTAATAAGCAAAGACCTGAATAGTAATTCACATACATTCACAGAAATCCATAACAAAAGTAATTAGCAAAAAAGTAATTAGCACCAAGCAGGAATGCTCAGAGTTTTTCCCTGTTCTCATCCTCTCCCTGCATTTCTTCTTCATCGCCATTTTGTTTCAGGAAAATAGTGTCTCCGACAAAAACAGGATTGTACAAGATTCGTGGCCGACCATCTTGTTTTGTCGCATCGGCTCGTGTGCGGCAGCCTCAAGAATGTCCACTTTCAGGTGTATGATATGCCTTACCTCTTGAAACTCCTCTGACTGCTTTTCAGAAGTTGTCAGCGTTTACTATTACTGGCCTAGCCCCTCTAACCCCATTTATAAGGAAGCAATGTGACTCTAACCTTCTACTTAGGCTCCTCCAGCCATTCCTCCCCGATTCCTTCTTTCTATGAGAATATTATTTGGTGGAGAGATGGGATTAAATCATTGGGAGCTTTACTAGGTGGTCCCGGTGACATTGTCATGCTCAACTGGGAAGGCCTCCTCGAAGGAATGAACCTGCGTTTGCAAAAATGGAAAGGCTTACTTTCCCAGGTGTCTTATCAAAGCAATTATACAACCTGTTTACCTCTATCCAATGGCATAAAGTTATTGCTTTGCAACCACATAATAAAATCAAATGAAAGACGAAATACTGCATTGCAGTCATCAGAAGGAACCTGAATATGCAAAGATTCATCATACTAAAATACGCCATTTGTGTCTGTCTCATGAATGTTTGACCCCCAATACATTCCGTCGTTCCTTATCCAATCTCAACCAAACTTGACAGGATGACCAAGGGTTACATAATGAAGGTTGTAGCGCATTTATTTGCCCCCGTCCCCAAGGAGGTTTTCTCCCCCGAGTGGGTTTTCCCCGCCATTGCCGTCAATGGTGTTGCGTGTTGAGGTGTATATAAATGTTAAATTAGCTTTATCGTGGCGTTTTTCCAAAGAAGGAGATTTATCGTGGCATTTTTCCAAAGACACTTTTAATAACAAAATTAATGATAATCGCATATTGTTAATGTTATGACAAAACAATATTAATACTAATAATGTCCCACTTCCCCAAGGCATTTTTCCTGCAGTGATAACGTGTATAAATAGTTTATCTTACTATAATTCACCAAATGTCCATCCGTCTCTCTGTCCGTCCGTCTGTCTGTCTGTCCGTCCGTCCGTTCCCAGGTACTGCAAAAACGGCTGAACCGATCGCAACGAAATTTTGGGTGGGTAATCCTGGGACCCCCTGGAGTAAAATAGGCTATATTGTTTTTCTAATTTCAGCTTTGGTCGCCAGCATTTTCAGGTTTGGACTCTCACCTAACGTTATTGTCCCAGGTACCGCACAAACGGCTGCACCGATCGCAACGATACACCTCCATGCCTGTGTGATTCACACGGGTGACCCCACTAGTAGGTATAATGGCGTTTCCGTGGGGAGCAATGACTTCTACAGGAAGTAAAAATATTATAAACCACAAACACGTATGCTTAGCTTTTTAAAGTCGCTAATGCTGTTTATAACACTAAATGAAGAAATTTGGAGGAATCCCGACATCCGTGAAGTAAGGTTTACTTACAGAACCGAGTGAAGATCTACCGTACTCTATATAACCCACACATGTTGGGTTAATAACATGGCCCTTTCTGCCACGACCGTGGCATTTATCGTAGCGAACTTTTGAAACTCGCTCCTGCTGTTTCATACGAAACTGAAAGGGAGGAAGCCCAGGTTGTGCTCATTTCCCAAGCAGCTTCAAGTGCTTGCCAAGCCAGCCATTCCTTAACGGTTTTGAATGGAATGCTTGCTCGAATGCTTAAACCACTTGACGATCTCTCCACAACAAACTTGGTAAATGAACACACACCCAATGTTCTTGAGACCCGATCATAGAGAGACTGTAACCTATGTACCCCAAAGAGGAATGACCCTCCCTGCCACTCCCGTAATCAGCGGGTGTACTAGTATAGCAAATTCCAAAGTGTCTTCCGAGCTTTGCCTGGTTTGGAAAGCATTCACAGTGACCAGAAATATTTCATCTTCCGAAATCTGAGGGTGGCCAAGGAATTATGAATGTTAAGTACCGTATTATGGCCTGCCACTTGCAAACGGTCTGGCATTTATTGTGTGAGCCCCATCTGGCCATGGGACACCTCACCAGCTGCACCTTGCACCAAGCTGGGACATTGGGATCAGGAGCCATTCCTGATAGACTTAACCCATGTTCATCCTTTGTGCCTGCTTTCATCAAACTTTTCCAAATGCTTGGCAAGTCTTTAACATTATTCATTGCATTACTACTGTACTTATTATGGATGTTCTTTGTCATCAATAAGCAATTCCTGGCGTGAGATAGGTGATCTTTCTGTCTTCTATCGACTCCTCTCCGGCCTTGCTCCCCCAGCTCTGTCTGTGCTCTGTCCCCCAAATGTTCCTACAGGTCGCACAAGATCTGCCAGCAACCCTCTTATGGTGAAATTGCCAAAATCAAGACTCTCTGCTCACATTCACTCCTTCATTCCTCTTTACTCCCGCCTCTGGAACAAACTCCCACACTCTCTTCAATCACACTCCTCCCTCCAGGTCTTCAAATCAGCTGTTCACCACCATCTCTTATCTTCCCCCATCCAAAACCTTGATCTTTTCTACCCCCGCTAATTCACCCCAGATCCACTTTTTTTTAAATCCCGACTTCTTTCTTTCCTGGAAGTCCTGGCAGTGTCCATGTGTTTTATACCTCGAACCCCCCCCCCCCCCACCTTCCCATGCCCCCTCCTCCCAAGCCCTCACCCTCCCACAGATCTCCCGATGTCCCTGTTCTCTGCTATTGTACTTGTGTGCTTCCCTCTCTTCCCATCTTGTCTCCCGCTCCCTTTATTGCATGTTTTGTGTGTCAGTTTTTTTTTGTGTGATTGATGTTAGTTCTTACACGAGCCTCGATCTTGTATACAATATATATATATATATATATATATATATATATATATATATATTATAATGCTCTTTTCTAAAGTTTTGAAAATTATATAATTTTCATTAGAAAACTGTCACTGTTTCAAAAATTTGGCTACCTTAAACACATCATGAGTGACAGGTGGTTAAGTATTTCTGCTCTTGCTTTAACTGCTGGCGTGAGATGTTGCTGGAGAATTGAGTCGACCTTCTGAATCACAGCTGCTACTCCAGTCCCAGCCCTTTCCCTAAAGCCCCAGTCATACCGGCCATTTTCAGGCCACGAATCGCCACGACCTAAGATCGGGGCGACATTCTTGGCCAGATCGTATTGGGGTCCTGGCGATTCCTGGATGATCGGGGGTGTACTTGGCAGTTCGGGTCGAGACGGGAATCCGCCCCGACAATTTTGAACTGTTCAAAATTATCGTGGCGATTCGTGGCGTTTTTCAAACTCTTGCTGCTGTCTGGAGGGTGTCGTACGGGTGCATGTGGGCATCGGGAAAATGGTCGTGGAGTGTCTTGCGGCGGTCGGGAAACTTGGCTGCCACGATTCGCTCCGCATCCAGCAAGCACTGATACGACCGCCGTACGTCCTCACATGGACGCCGTACGACTGCCATCACGATCTTCCAAGAATTGCCCCGATCCGTCCCGACCACGTTCGCGCAGCAGTACGACGACTCACGATCATTGCCGATCTCTCACGAATTAACAAGACTCCGCCAAGACTGCCGTAAGCATGCAGTAAGCACCAGTACGACCTGTCACAAGACCGGGTATATATAGGCGATCCCCGGCGGCGAAATCATTTCATCTCCTGATTCCAAGCTGGTCACATCGATTCCAAGAAGAACAACGATGGCTGAAGGTCAAGAAAGGTTGCAGTTGCTGGCTAACATGGCTGAACTCCAGGTTCTCACAGAACGGCGGCCGCGTGATTGTGCACGTCTTCCTGGATCCCCTCCCCCTCTTCCTGGCTGGCGGCATCATTGGAAGGCTTGGAGTTGATGATTTATATAAACGACATACAAAAATAACGTGAATTAGCGTCGTCTGAATTTTAAGATCGTAGTTAGGTCGGCGCGATTCTTGGCCGTTCTTAGACGGCCGCCGCGCAGTCGGGCTCGGACGGGTGGGCACGTACGCGTGCGTACTGCGGTCGTAGTGAGGTCGTAGTGCGGTCGTAGTGGGATCGGGGTGGATCGGGCGGATCGGGGCGAAGACGTGTGGGCACGGGCTAGGACTTGTGGCGATCTTGCCACGCACTTGGCGGATCGGGCTTTGTCGGCGCGGCGGTCACGGCGCGATCGTACGGGAGTCGTGGCAGGGGTGTTTTGGTATGACTGTGGGAAAATTTACAGCCGATCTTGCCGAAAAGTCGTGTTGGTGCGGGGAATCGCCAGATCGGGGGTGATCGGGGCGATTCGTGGCCACTCAAATCCGGTATGACTGGGGCTTAATCCTCAACTATTGGGTTGTAATGGTTTTGAACATTTGAAATGTAGCTGTTCTCTTTCACTGTCTGGCAATAACCATAACATTTTATATTTTCAATTTCTGAATCACTTTCCCCTTCAAAATCCACATCTGCACCTTGTATGCGGTCCAAGGTCTTGCCACATACCCCTCCTTTTGGCCAAAATTGGGAATACGATTATGGACTCCCGTCATGCCAAACCGCGTCGGTGATCCACAATGGAGAATCTGGATATTGCCAACAAATTCTCTTTTCCACCAATTACAGTGTCCCTTTTGCAGAGATCTGGCCTGACCCGACTATCATCAGCGATTTGTAAATTTGTTCAGGGTACCGATTAAGTTTTTATCCCCACGTTTTTGGAAAAAAAAAAAAAGGGATGGATATTGTAATCGGCTTCATCTGTCTGTCTGTGTCACGCTACCTGCTCCGAAACGGTTGTGCGTAAATTCACCAAACCTGGTAGTTATGATCACCACATGTCACAAAGGTGCAAGAGCAGTATATTTTTTGACTCCGCCCCCTGGGACAGGGTCAAAAGGTCAAATACCAAAAACATGCAATTGCGGGCACATTTTAAAACAATTATTTCATGAAACTTTGTGTATGAAATAAACAATGGTAGACGCGCGTAATATGTAACGATTTTTTTGATTTTTGACTTCGGTTCACAAGGGTCAAAGTGGGAAAAAATGTAACTATAAATTTGATGTCAATCGTAGCGGAACCTTTTGCCATCTTTACCTCCACCACCAAAGGTGGATGGAGGTTATGTTTTCACCCCTGTCTGTCTGCCGGTTTGTCTGTCTGTCTGTCTGTCCGTTTGTGAACAAAATATCTCAAAAGGTTGTATACGTATTCGGACGAAATTTCGCAGAGATGTAGCGTATGTGACAAGGACGAAATGATTAGATTTTGGTGAAGGTCCGGATCCGGCTACTAGAATTTTCTAAGTGATTCTTCACCATTGAGAGATGGGGCCAAAAACGATACATAGCAGGATATCTCAAAAGGTTGAGGACGGATTTGGACGAAACTTGTTGGACATGTTGTGTGTGTGATAAGGAAGAATCGATTCAATTTTGGTGAAGATCCGGATTCGGATCCAGCAAGTAGAATTTGTAAGTGATTCTTCACCATTGAGTGATAGTTCCAAGAACGATACATAGCAGGATATCTCAAAAAGTTATGGACGGATGATTTTGATTTTCTGGTCTACTCTGGGATACAAAACGTAAAGTGTTCACCTGGCGGACGTATGCTCTCTGCTGAGTGCCGTTCTCGTTTAAGTTTGTGTTCGGTGGGAAGCGTGGGGATTTGCGATGGCGCACCATCGACTTCGCTCCAGTTCAATAGTCGCTGCAGGTAAGATTTTTTTTTAAACAACCTCACTACCCAAAAGTGTAGACGAGGTTTATCCATGAGCGTGTAAATCGAAGTTCATGAAGAATGCTCAAAGCAGATTCCCCCCCATCTCACTCGAGTGTTCCACCAAGGAATTCCGTTTCGTTGCCACAAAGGTCGTTTCTCATCCTATTTCCAGCCTTACTGGTTCCGCTTTTCCTTGTAACTCCAGCGGGTTTGGTATTAAGACGGCGTTTGGTTTCTCACGCGGCCCAATCACTCTGGATTTTTATTCTCTGGTAACGTGGTATGATAGACAGTTTAATCATAACGCTTGATAGTGCGTGAATGTGTTACAGCTAGCCAAACACACTCATAACTCAACATTTCAACTCACCGGGCACGGGAGATTTATCTTCGCACTCCACCGGTACACCTGCATTGCGAGCAGCGGAGGGTCGCATTTTGCAGGAGCGATGTGCCTCCTGTGCCCCCAAAATGTTACTGGTCAACAAATTGTGTTTCCATGAAGGTTTTGGAGCAGAAAGAATAACATTTGTGATGTAAATGTGTTGAAAAGGTGTGCTTTTAAATTTAGCCTTTAAGCGGAGATTAAACGAGAACGGTACTCAGTAGACAGCATACCTCCACCTGGTTGGCCATATCACTCAATGGTGAAGAATCACTTAAAAATATATACTGGCCGAATGCATATTCAGATCTTCACCAAAATCGAATCTATTTGTCCTTGTCAGACACCCAACCGGTCCACCAAGTTTCGTCCAAATCCGTCCACATCTTTTTGAGATATCCTGCTATGTATCGTTGTTGGCCCTATCTCCCAATGGTGAAGAATCACTTAATAAAACTAAATAATTCTCATATCAGAATCCATATTCAGATCTTCACCAAAATCGAATCTATTTGTCCTTGTCAGACACCCAGCCGGTCCACCAAGTTTCGTCCAAATCTGTCCACAACTTTTTGGATATCCTGCTATGTATCGTTGTTGGCCCTATCTCCCAATGGTGAAGATTCACTTTAAAAAATTAAATAATTCTCATATCAGAATCCATTTTCAGATCTTCACCAAAATCTAATCGAATCGTCCCTGTCAGACACACAGCCGGTCCACCAACTTTCGTCCAAATCCGTCCACAACTTTATGAGATATCCTGCTATGTATCGTTGTTGGCCCTATCTCCCAATGGTGAAGATTCACTTAAAAAAATTAAATAATTCTCATATCAGAATCCATTTTCAGATCTTCACCAAAATCGAATCTATTTGTCTTTGTCAGACACACAGCCCGTCCACCAACTTTCGTCCAAATCCGTCCACAACTTTTTGAGATATCCTGCTATGTATCGTTGTTGGACCTATCTCCCAATGGTGAAGATTTACTTAAAAAAATTAAATAATTCTCATATCAGAATCCATTTTCAGATATTCACCAAAATCGAATGCATTTGTCCTTGTCAGACACACAGCCCGTCCACCAAGTTTCGTCCAAATCCGTCCACATCTTTTTGAGGTATCATGCCTCAAAATCGTTATATCGTTTTAGGCCCGATCTCCCAAAGGTGAAGAATCACCTTTAAAATTCTAGTAGCCGGATCCGAATCCGGATCTTCACCAAATTCTAATCATTTCGTCCTTGTCACATACGCTAAAGCTCTGCCAAATTTCGTCCGAATCCGTCCGCAACCTTTTGAGATATTTTGTTCACAAATGGACAGACAGACAGGGGTGAAAACATAGCCTCCATACACCTTTGGTGGCGAAGGTAAAAAAAAATAAAACTGAGCTTATACCCGGTAAAGATGGGGTATAGGATGGTAATTGGGATTTGAAAGGACCGGAAGGACACAAAACAACAACAATCCTGTGATGAGCAGAAAGCAATGGAGACGACGATGACCACGACGACCACATTCCGTGACTGTTTGTTTACCTTGATCCCACCACATCAACTGGTACGGAAATCGCTCCGATAAAAGATGACCTCTCTGGGCTTCACAGAATAAAAAGAAGAGATGGGAGTAAACGTGGATGCCGCAAGCGATATTGTGAGCCATTGGTACCCAAATGTGACACAGTGGAGAAGAGGTAGAAACATGACAAAGGGACTGACACCGTCCATTAATTTATATAAATTTGATGAAAAGAAAACCACAACTTTAATCACTCATTTGAAGTGGAACTTGAATATCATCTTCTAGTTTCGTGTGCAGCACAAGGTGGCGAGGTGGCATCATTTGCATGAGGGTAAGGCAGTGCCCCCTGCTGGTTAAAGCAAGGATTTGTAATTTGTTCAGGGTGCCGGCGATAACTCGGTTACTCTTCGTGAAGGACGCCATTAGATCTTTAACGTCCAACATTCTTTAACGTCTACATTCCTCTTTTCTCCCGCCTCTGGGACAAACTCCCTCACTCTCTTCAATCCCACTCCTCCCTCCAGGTCTTTAAAACAGCTGTTCACTACCATCTCTTATCCTCCCCCATCCAAAACCTTGATCTTTTCTACCCCCGCTAATTTCACCCCAAATCCACTTTTTTGAAATACCAACTTCTGTCCGGGAAGTCCTTGGTGTCCTTGTGTTTTATACTTCTCCCCCCCCCCCCCCCTTCCCACGCCTCCTCCCCCCAGGCCCTCTCCCTCCCACACATCTCCCTGCTCTCAAATGTTGTGTTTGTGTGCTTCCCCTTCTCTCCCCATCTTGTTTTCCGCTCCCTCTTTTTATATATTTTGTTTGTCTGGTTAATTTGTTTGTGAAATAAATGTTAGCTCTTTCACGAGCCTCGATTCAGTATACAAAAAAAAGAAGAAAAAAAAAAAGTTATTCTGGGTACCGGTGACATCACTTCCCAGGTTATTCTGGGTACCAGTAACGTCACTTCGCAAGTTATTCTGGGTACCAGTGATGTCACGTCACAAGTTATTCTGGGTACCAGTGACGTCACTTCCCATGTTATTCTGGGTACCAGTGACGTCACTTCCCATGTTATTCTGGGCATATATATTGTTGCGGATATGGGATTTGCATCCATCCATATCCGCTTGTAAATATTCCCCTATTTCCTCAATACTTCCCAACTCTCCCCAATCCCCCATTCCCTAGTCCCATTTTCTGTAAACAACACTCTGTAGACCCGACCTCCCCCTATTTCCCCCATTAAATGTCGCATCCAGGTCCACCGCATCTCAGGTAGACAACGATAGGACATCTTGCTAGTTATTCTTAGTCTATGTCAGTTAAGGTTTCGTTTCCATTAATTCTGACCCTTCGTTGCACCAGAATGTGATTGTATGGCACCGTTAGGAAGTTTAGGACCTCCCAATACCTCCCCGCAGCTCTTCCTCACAGCTCTCTTCAACAACAACAACAACAACGAGCGCAGGGAGTGCGCGTCCTCACTCCGGCTTGGTAGGAGTGGTGGGAGGACACCAGGCCTTCCCAACGAGCCGCCATCGGACATGTGCTCGACGGGGTTACCAAACAGGGGCTCCCTGTCGGCTCCTCGTCAAGGGCGGAGCCCGGTAACCCCCGCACCCAATGGAAGCGGCGGACCGGCCCCAGTTGGGGCGGAACCAACCAGCCGAGGGCGTGTCACTCCCCGCTGAGCATGCGCAGTGAGAGAGAGGTGACGTCAGAGATGCGCGCCGAGCTTGGAGCAAGCAAGACCACCTCCGAGCGCTGTGAGACCTCCCTGCATCTTTGAACCGTGCTTTATCCTGTCCACGAGCCAAGGTGCACCTTGTGCCAGCGACCTACCTGTCCATTCCTGCCATCAATCCCCGTGTGAGTCTACCTTGTCCGTTTGTCCGTGGTCTGTCGGGGAATAGATAAGACTGTATTTAAGTGCCCATCTCTTCTGTGTCTTTACCTCACTCTGCCTTGTAATCTACCCCCTTTTCTCCACCACTGTAATTATACCCTCCTCCGGAGGTCTTGAGAACTGTACCCCCCTTGCGTCGTTTCCTATTTCCCAGTCGTCGTGTCCTTTCTATCATTGATTTGGCATAGCGCGATTTGGCCAACGTCTGGGTGAATCGGGTGAGTCGGGAAGAAACGGGGAACAACTATTCGGCCGCCGTTACCTCCGCTCGGTAAATAACATCCAATCCGCGGTCCGTAACAATTGGTGTCGGGGAGTGAGATACGAGGCCCGAACCAATTTTTTAAAAACAGCTAGACAAAATTTGGTCAAAATTACAAAGTACCGAAATTGCTTTTGTTTTACAAAAACCCGAATTTTGAAAGTCGCGCTATGGGAGATCAAGACGGCTGGGTTCCGGTAGAGGAGAGTGAGGCAGGGTCGATCCAGGACCAAATTGAGGGACATGAGGAGAGCGAAGCAGTGAGGGCGGCAGGTTCGCAATATGGCGGCGCTAGGCATGGGGAAGAGGAGCGCGAACAACAGGTCGGCGCCGCGCAGGGGATTGCGGTAGCGGTACCCGTGCCGCCGATGGACATGCAAGTCCTCATGGCGCAAATAAGGGCCCTGTTGGCCCAGAATAGCGAGAAATTAAAGGATGACATGGGAAACCAGATCGGGGGTTTAAGGAATGACATGGGGTCCAATAGCGAGAAATTGAGGGAGGACATGGGGGCCCAGATCGGAGGGTTAGGGAGTAGAATAGAGGGATTAGGAAACAAATTTGAGGGGTTAGACAATAGATTAGGGGAAATACAGGAGGGGTTAACGGGGGTAGAAAACAGAATGGCCGCTCAAGAGAATCAAATGGAAGGGATGAAAAAGGGGTTAGAGGGGTTAGAAAACAGTATGGAAGGCAAATTGAGGGACATGAGGGACCAAGCGGAAAGGGAAGTTAAACAAATGGGGCAGCAGATAGAGGGGGTCAGAATGCGGGTAGAAACTAAATTGGATGCTCACAGGGAGGAAATGGAGCAGATGAGGGTGGCATCTGGGCAGGAGATGCAAGTGATGGGAGGGGAGATCAGAAGAGGTGTGAGTGAGGAGGTCGGAGGAGTGCGCGAGGAGGTGAGGCACTGTGAGGAGCGCATGGAGAAGGAGGTGAGAAAGGGGACTGTAAAATTGCAAGGTGGTATAGAGGAGTTGACGCTGGGAGTAGAACAGCTGACAGTGGGACAGACGGAGTTAGTGGAGCAGGTTCAAAGGAACACTGCGGTACTAGGAGGGTTAAAAGCGACACAAAACGACATAAAAAATGACTTGATAGCGACACAGAGGCAATGTCAGATGGTACGTGAGGGGCTGACAACGAGGTTGGACGAGGTGACAGAGGTAATGGAGACGAAGGACCGGCAGGTGAGGACGCACATAGAAACGGTCAAGGTAGCCTTAGAGGACGAACTTGAGGAGACGCACCGGGAAATAAAAGAGGTGAAGCAGAAATTAGAAGAAGTGGAAGAAGGGGTGAGCGAAATTAAGAAGCGACGGAGAGGGGATAAGAAAG
This sequence comes from Myxine glutinosa, assembly GCF_964187855.1. NCBI lineage: Eukaryota > Metazoa > Chordata > Myxini > Myxiniformes > Myxinidae > Myxine > Myxine glutinosa. Next base: position 23,534,709 of record NC_136266.1, on the reverse strand, counting down.
AGATAAAAGAGGAAGTAAAAGAATTGGTCCAAAGTCTGTGTTCGGATCGTGATGATGTGCTCATTAACCGGATGAGGGATTCACAGGTGATGGAGGAGAAGCGAAGAGAAAGAGGACCCGGTGTAAGTGGTGACCAATATGGTCGTGCGTATGATGCGCCAGGTGATTTAATAAGCTTGGGGGTCGAGATGGACCCGGATGTTTGTGAGAGGCCAAGAGTGAGGTGTATGGCTGGTCCGGAGTGTATGGAACGAGGATGCGAGCGAGAGGGTCCGGTGACGGGAGAGTGTGCGCGAGAAAGATGTGTAACGGACAGGTGCATGAGGAAAGAGTGCGCTGTCGAGAGTAAGGGTGAGTGCGCTGTCAAGAGTGGTGGTGAAAGTAGTGAGAGTGACACGGAGCGTGAGTTGGTTGTGACAGGTGAGAGAGGATGTACACCTGGAATGGAAGGATGCACACCTGGAATGGTAGAGCGTGTGTGGGAATGCACACTTGAGTTGGTCGTGAGGCACATGGTTGGGTGTGCGAGTGAGAGCACACCTGTGATTGTCACAGAGGAGGTGACCGAGGAGGGGGCGCGAAGAGGTGTGTGGGTGAGGTTTGCGAACGACGAATGTGTGCCAAGGTGTTCGGTGGTCAGGTGTGTGACCAAGTCTGTGAGCGGAATGAGTGTACCTGGGTGTGTTAGAGAAGGTGCAATGACGAGGAGCATGGGAACAGCTGGATGTTTGAGCAAGGAATGGGCTGCGGGGTGTAAGCATGCAGGTGAGGCATCGACGGTAACCGGGTTAGAGGTTAGAACGACTTATAGCCGAATCGGGCCCTCGGTGCGCGTCGGGCAGCTTCGCGTGCCGCGACGACCAGCGGGGATCCGAACCACGGCGGTTTCGAAAGAACCGCCGTACGCGATCCACGCCGGGCCGCGCTTTGAACGGCCGCGTCCGTGCTCCATTAAGCGGAGCGGGCAGCCCGATAGGAAGGGTCGTCATGGCGACCCCTTTTTGTTGAGGCATTCCGGCAGGTCGAGATCGGGCCATGGGATGGCTCCGTGCCGAGGTGGTGCATGTGATCTCGGCCCGGGTAAGCGTCCTTCCCTGCACCGAGTGTCGGACGCATCCAGCCGCCGGCACCAAAGAACCCGCATTCATTGCTCGGCTGTACGAAGCCGAGCTTTAGAAGTGAATTGGCGCACCGAGAGGATCTAGTAAGTAGACGGGTGATGAGGTTAGTGTTTTGGACCCAAAATTAGAAGAAGGCAAAATTTGATGATTGGCAAAGGATTGGCAGTAATGATTGGCAGATGATGGGTACTGATTGGCAAATTTTTGATTTGTTGAAATTTGATGTGCAAAATTGGTAGTGGGAGATGCCCGATGTGGTGGGATGGCAACTCTGTCATCCCTCACAATGGGGGCAAATGCGCTATAGTTATGGGGTGGCTATGACAACCGAGCCAGGGAGGGCTTGGTTATATTGATAGGGACTAGAGGTGACTATGGGTGACAAGATTTAAGTAAGAGACTTGGTACCTGTAGTGGGGACGTAGTAGCTTAGTGTTTGATAATGACGTGGGAGCGCTGAGTGTAAGGGAAGACGGAGGAGCGCGAGTTTTAGAAGGGAGTAGACAGAGCAGATAATGCAGTATGAATGGAAGTGCTGGTGAGCAGCTTCAAATGAGGCATCGGTGAGGCAATGCTCCGAGGTGTGTGTGAGTGTACAAGTGATGAATGAGAGAGCATTGCGGATGAGTGTCATGGTGAGTAGTGAGTGTTGTGGATCAGCGCGAATGCACTTGGGGGAGAGAAGGGTGCAGGCGGCACCAAGTATGAGAGCACAGGTGTGCAAGTACAGGTGTGTGGAATATATGGAGCAGAGAATGAGTGGTGTGGAGAGAGTTGGAGTAAGTGGTACGGAGTGGTGTGCGTGGTGCAAAGGTGTGGATGGGGGAAGAGTGGGCCCTTTTCACGAGTACCCGGGAAGGGTAGTTTAAAGAGTAGTTAGAAGGTATAGGTAAATTGTGGTTGGATATTGGCATTTGTGGTGCGGTTGCAGAATGGTATTGTGGATGGGTGCATTGGTGTGGTGAAATTGGCTGGTCGTGTGGCCTGTTAGTATGAGTGTGAATGGTTGGGCACTCCGCCACGGTTAGATGTCGGCCAGGTGAGGCCGCATGTGGGCTCTGGGAGCCGTTAGTGTCAGTGGGTGCCTGAGGATCCCGGGTGTGGATCGGGCAGCCCGTGCCAGAGAGGGCACCGAGGGGTGAGAGTGCGAGAGGGCCTTCCCCAGTTAGTTAGGTTAGGGTGAGGAGCAGGTGAGCTCGGTAGGCAACAACAGTGGTGGAGGTGTGCAGGTGGGCGGACCGGCTGGGAGCGTCACACGACCCAGCCACCGAAATTGTGCGGGAGCACCGAGTGTTGAATCGGGGAGTGAGACCCAAATTGATGGTGTGCACCACAGATGGTCAATGGGATTTTGGTTCTTCGAACCACATAGAGTAATGAGGGCCAATGGTTTGGCAGGAGAAAGACCCCGGGTAATGTAAAGTTGTTAAAGTCATTTAGGAAATAGTTAGGATTGATGAACCTGTCGCACCATACGCAGCCACTTACCTGAGGTGATGATGATGACTCCACACCTGTGTTTTCTTTGTTTTGTGTTGCAGGAAATGAGAATTGCTGTTTGGATTTGTGAGACGCATCACGACGTGGATGAGACATTGGGGTGATTCCATCTCTCCCTCCTTAGGAGGGACTGATGATGAATTGGTGATGGCAAATTTTGATGTTGAGTTGGAGATGGCAAATTTTGATGAGAGTTGGAAATGGCAAATTTGATTGGTTAGGGGGGAGAGAAGACGAATTTGGTTTATGGGAGGAACGGGGAAGACAGTAGGGACGTTTGTTGATGTGTAAAGTAGATGTTTATGGGTAGTGTTGTATTTTGTGGATACAGTAAGGGGTAAGAGGGGGGCAATGTAGGTTACCTGGTGGGGGGAGGGGGGCGTACGGTAGGAACGTACCTGTCTCACCTGGTTCCCATGTGCCCCAGTGTGCATTACCTTATATTGCATGCACTTTTGCGCCCTTACCACCTTACTCACCTGTCTTCTTTTGTCTCCCACCTCCGAGGATCTGGCTTTGGGGCAGAGAGAGAGGAGAGAGAGGTGCTGGCTCCGCAGTTGTGGGCCTGTACTTCCGCTGCTTGCTGCCTGGATCGGTACACCATATGGACCGCAATTTTTGTGGCCGCCCACAATGGACCGCAGTTCTTTTGCGGTCAAGCACCACCCGTTGATGGACCTCTGGGTCAACGTGGCACCTATGCCATACAGGTGAACCACTTTTAGTTGGCCCCTGATGGCCACAATGAAGAAATGGACGCGGTTGGTGCCTTTCTTTATTTCTAAAGAAGCCAGAAGGCCAAGTGCACTCCATGAAGGCAAGACCAGCGGCAGAACATCGGCCGGCTGCGACACCACAGGTGACCATGGACACTTGATTGTGCATTTTTATTGAACACTTTATTGGTGCACCGGATGGTGCTGACTGTGCATAATGGGGTGGTGCTTTTGGTGCTTGGAAGGGGTGCTCTGCACATTATTAAAGGCCGTAGGGCCACAGGGCACTCGTGGGTTGGTGTATCGATGCTGGCATGCGTGCTCTCCCTATGCATAACATCTGCATGTGTTCCTCAAAGAACAGGTCCTGGATCGTAGTGTAAATATCAGTGTAGTCTTGTATAAATGATGCTCCCTACCGGCTGTATGTTTAGTTTGAGGATGCTTTCCGCGATTCGGTTATCCTGTGGGTGTGTTTCTGTTAGGAGAAGGGTGCAACGTCGCAGGGGGACATATTTACTCATTTGTGAACATCTGTAAAACTGTCGCACTCAGGGTTGAGTTAATAGTAGAGGGAACTACATCTGAGTGCCACACTAAAGTAGGTAAAAATTTATCGGGTCGAGACGCCCCGAGGTCGAGAAGGGTGCAGTGTTACGGATATGGGGTTTGCATCCATCCATATCCGCTTGTAAATATTCCCCTATTTCCTCAATACTTCCCAACTCTCCCCAATCCCCCATTCCCTCGTCCCATTTTCTGTAAACAACACTCTGTAGACCCGACCCCCCCCCTATTTCCCCCATTAAATGTCACATCCAGGTCCACCGCATCTCAGGTAGACAACGATAGGACATCTTGCTAGTTATTCTTAGTCTATGTCAGTTAAGGTTTCGTTTCCATTAATTCTGACCGTTCGTTGCACCAGAATGTGATTGTATGGCACCGTTAGGAAGTTTAGGACCTCCCAATACCTCCCCGCAGCTCTTCCTCACAGCTCTCTTCAACAACAACAACAACAACAACGAGCGCAGGGAGTGCGCGTCCTCACTCCGGCTTGGTAGGAGTGGTGGGAGGACACCAGGCCTTCCCAACGAGCCGCCATCGGACATGTGCTCGACGGGGTTACCAAACAGGGGCTCCCTGTCGGCTCCTCGTCAAGGGCGGAGCCCGGTAACCCCCGCACCCAATGGAAGCGGTGGACCGGCCCCAGTTGGGGCGGAACCAACCAGCCGAGGGCGTGTCACTCCCCGCTGAGCATGCGCAGTAGGGCGGGCCATACTTTTTTTTTTTTGGAAATCAATCGAGAGGGGTGTTCATATTACGTATTTTGGTGTGTAGAACACAAATCTGAGGTTTTTAAAAAGTTCTGATAACCCTAACCTACATCAATTTGCAGTTGATTATTATTAAATTTTTGATTATTTTGCTATTCTTCTGGAAAAAAGAGAAGTTTTTTATTTTGAAGTTCGGGCTTTTATTTTGGTAACTTCCTGTTGGGACGGCAGTTGTAGCCATCTTGTTGCTGAAAGCTCGATGTTGAGGAGGTTGGCAATCCTTATCCATCCGTCTTCTCTTCTCTTCTTATGGCATTGCCAGTAAGTACGTTTTTGATAAGGAACCTGAGGAACAAATAGATAATAATTTTAGATGTAAATTACCTTGTTTTATATTATATTTGTTAATTGATTTGTGTACTTACCTATTGCCAGCCTGAGTTACATGTGAAGGAAAATAGTGACCTGTGAAGTGAATATTTTGATGGTTTTCTGTAATACCTGTGTAATACCTTAATATCTGTCTGTAGTGGATACTTACCTGTGTATTATTGTTTTTATTTCAGTGTGAACTACTAAAAATGGCTCAAGTCAGAACAAGGATGAAATCAAGTTCTCATTTAAGTAATCTTGTTGGCACTGGGCAGGAGCTGTTGGTGTCTGAACTGCCAACTGTGAGGGATATCCTGAGGTATGGCATCTACTTGAGGGAGCAAAGTGAAGATGACAGGAGGAACTACCCAGTGGACCAGCTCGTGTCTGACATCTACCCTGGTCTGATTTGTCAGTGGAGCAAAGCTAATGCTCTTTTCAAGCCTCCTGTTATCAATGAAAAGGTGACCATCATGTCCAAGCTCAAGGAGGTCTGGAATCAGGCAGTGAAGTTTTCTCTTGGGAAGGGCAAACTTGATGCCAAAGAGAGGTTCATTGTCAAGTTAGACAAGTTATTTGATATTTTGACTTGCAAGTGTCAGATTACCAGTTGTGAGGGGGGAGGCTGTGAGGCCGGTGAGGGCTGTGTGATCCAAGCCCATATTAACTGTTCCTGCAGCAGAGAGAAAATGATTCCTGTGAAAGATCTTGCCTACATTAAGGGACAGAAAAAGAAGGTTGGAAGTAAAGGACCCCACCAAATGGGGAGCCCTGATCTGCCAGAGCACAAGAGACAGGTGAGGACATTGGAAAGGCAGGAAAATAAAAAGAATGCAGAGAAAAGGAGAAGGAGCAAGGAGGAAAATGCTGCAGCAGCAGAGAAGGCAGCCAGGAAGGATGTTGAGAGATTTTTGTCAGATGGTGATGAGGATCTGGAATTGGAGAGAAGTGGTGCTGAAGATGAGTTTGTCACTGAAGTTGAGCTCTTCTCTGAAACTGACACTGAGCCTGCAGCTTCAGCAAAGGTCCAGAAAAACTATGATGAGATTCCAAACATTGCCCTTGCTAGTGTAAGGTATGGCATAGGGCTGAGGCCAACTGCAGCGATAGCAACTGCAGCTCTGATTGATGCAGGAATCATCACAGAAGACAATACAAGTAAAGTGATTCATAAGAACAAGGTCAATAGAGCACAGGAGAAGTTGATGACAGAGCTGGGGGAAGAGTTTGATGAGAAGTGCAGGGAGTAGGGGGGGATCTCCTGCATCCTCTTTGATGGGTGGATTGACCTGACCAATGTGATGATGTAAGCTGAGGGCAATGACCAATCTTTTCCTGCAAAGATCAAGGAAGAACACTATAGTGTTGTTAGTGAGCCTGGTAGCTACTATCTGTTCCACTTTACCCCAGAGAAAGCAACTAAAGAGGAGTCACATGCGGAGCAGATTGCTAAGGTCCTGTTTGCCTGGCTGAAAGAGAGGGGTTTTGATAAGACCTTGTGGGCCATTGGAGGAGACTCAACAAATGTCAACACTGGTGTGAAAGCTGGAGTAATGCGGAAGCTGGAGCTGCACCTGGGGAGAAAGCTGGTCTGGTTCGTGTGCAACCTGCACACTGGTGAACTTCCCCTGCGCCATCTCATTGTTCACCTTGATGGCCCTACTCTGTCAGACAACACATTTTCTGGGCCAATAGGAAAGCTCCTTGCTTCTGCTACAGACTTGGATATCAATCCAAACTTCACCCGGATCTTTGTTGGCCCTCCACTGATCAAGCTGTCTGACAAGGCCATTGAAGATCTCTCAACTGATCAACACTATGGCTATAAAATTGTCTGTGCAATCAGGGATGGAGTGCTTCCTGCAAGGCTGGCTCTAGTGGAGATTGGACCAGTAAACCACAGCCGCTGGCTCACCACAGCGAACAGACTTCTCAGGCTCTGGGTGTCAAAGCATGGACTGAAAGGAAAGAACCGGAAGAATCTGCAATTCATTGTGGAATTCATCATTGGAGTGTATTATCCATGTTGGTTCAACGTGAAAGTCAAGCACTCCTGGATCGAAGGGCCTAGGCACATCTTGTTTCAGCTGGACTGCCTCAAGTCCCAGAGGAAGGAGGTGCTGGACCTTGTGATGCCGACTGTGAGATGATCTGCTTGGTATGCCCACAGTGAAGCCATCCTCCAAACACTGCTGTGCTCTGAGGATCAGAAGGAGAGGACTGAGGGGGTGGAGAGAATCCTGGCCATCAGGGGAGAGGGGGACCCAGACACTCAGCTGGGGGACTCCTCTGTCAGGACCAGAAAGACACCTGACATCAACTGTGATGCTTCAGCATTGGTAACTTGATCAGCTGGTCAGAAGGTGTGTCAGAGCCACCTCTCACCTGCTCCCTAAGCACCTCGGAGGTGAAGAACTTCATCAACACCCCCATGGAGGTGCTCAACTGGCTTTGCCACACACAAAACATTGAGAGGGTTGTTAAAATGGTGACTGAGGCTTCTGCTAAGTACTTCTCACAGGAAAAGAGGGATGGAGGCATCAGGGCTCAGGAGACCAGCAGGAGGCTGATGTCCAAGAATGAGTCAAAGCAGGACTTGTGCAACCTGGTAAAGTTCAAGAAGTAAGGGGATTGATCTTTGTAATTGTAACCAGTGATATACATGCAGTTCACCTGTTAATAAATATGTACATTTGATTTGGCTGTGTCAGTGTCAATATGAATGATTTCCCTTATATCTTTTAATATCTTATAAAGGGGTTCGAAAGGGTAAAATTGGCAATTTAGAAATACAAATTGATGTAGGTTAGAGTTATCCTATCCAAAAAATAAACTCATATTTGAATTCCCCATAAAAAAACACATAATATAGACACCCCTCATGTTAGGATTTCCTTCAGATTGATTTTGGCACCTGAGTATGACCCGCCCTAATGCGCAGTGAGAGAGAGGTGACGTCAGAGATGCGCGCCGAGCTTGGAGCAAGCAAGACCACCTCCGAGCGCTGTGAGACCTCCCTGCATCTTTGAACCGTGCTTTATCCTGTCCCCGAGCCAAGGTGCACCTTGTGCCAGTGACCTACCTGTCCATTCCTGCCATCAATCCCCGTGTGAGTCTACCTTGTCCGTTTGTCCGTGGTCTGTCGGGGAATAGATAAGACTGTATTTAAGTGCCCATCTCTTCTGTGTCTTTACCTCACTCTGCCTTGTAATCTACCCCCTTTTCTCCACCACTGTAATTATACCCTCCTCCGGAGGTCTTGAGAACTGTACCCCCCTTGCGTCGTTTCCTCTTTCCCAGTCGTCGTGTCCTTTCTATCATTGATTGGGCATAGCGCGATTTGGCCAACGTCTGGGTGAATCGGGTGAGTCGGGAAGAAACGGGGAACAACTGTTCGGCCGCGGTTACCTCCGCTCGGTAAATAACATCCAATCCGCGGTCCGTAACAATATATATCTATGATTCTGGGTACCAGTGACATCATTTCCCAAGTAATTCTGGGTACCAGTGACGTCACTTCCAAAGTTATTCTGGGTACCGGTGACGTCACTTCCCAAGTTATTCTGGGTACCAGTGACATCACTTCCCAGGTTTTTCTGGGTACCAGTAATGTCACTTCGCAAGTTATTCTGGATACCAGTGATGTAAGTTCCCCAGTTATTCTGAGTACCAGTGACGTCACTTCCCAGGTTATCCTGGGTACCAGTGACGTCACTGCCCAAGTAATTCTGGGTACCAGTGACGTCACTTCCAAAGTTATTCTGGGTACCAGTGACGTCACTTCCCAAGTTATTCTGGGTTCCAGTGACATCACTTCCCAGGTTATTCTGGGTACCAGTAACGTCACTTCGCAAGTTATTCTGGGTACCAGTGACATCACTTCCCAGGTTATTCTGGGTACCAGTGATGTAAGTTCCCCAGTTATTCTGAGTACCAGTGACGTCACTTCCCAAGGTATTCTGGGTACCAGTGACATCACTTCCCAAGTTATGCTGGGTACCAGTAACGTCACTTCCCAGGTTATCCTGGGTACCAGTGACATCACTTCCCAAGTTATTCTGGGTACTGGTGACGTCACTTCCCAAGTTATTCTGGGTACCAGTGACATCACTTCCCAGGTTATTCTGGGTACCAGTAATGTCACTTCGCAAGTTATTCTGGATACCAGTGATGTAAGTTCCCCAGTTATTCTGAGTACCAGTGACGTCACTTCCCAAGTTATTCTGGGTTCCAGTGACGTCACTTCCCAAGTTATTTTGGGTATCAGTGACGTCACTTCCCAAGTTATTTTGGGTATCAGTGACGTCACTTCCCAAGTTATTTTGGGTATCAGTGACGTTACTTCCCAGTTATTTTGGGTACCAGTGACATCACTTCCAAAGTTATCCTGGGTACCAGTGACGTCACTTCCCAAGTTATTCTGGGTTCCAGTGACGTCACTTCCCAAGTTATTTTGGGTATCAGTGACGTTACTTCCCAGTTATTCTGAGTACCAGTGACGTCACTTCCCAAGGTATTCTGGGTACCAGTGACATCACTTCCCAAGGTATTCTGGGTACCAGTAACGTCACTTCCCAGATTATCCTGGGTACCAGTGACATCACATCCCAGGTTATTCTGGGTACCAGTGACGTCACTTCCCAAGTTATTTTGGGTATCAGTGACGTTACTTCCCAGTTATTTAGGGTACCAGTGACATCACTTCCAAAGTTATCCTGGGTACCAGTGACACCACTTCCCAGGTTGTTCTGGCTATGAGTGATGCCATGACACTGGCACCGCCTTTCTCAACACACTCAGCGGGGCATTTCCTAAGGAGGAATTCCCTTCGTCCTCATGGTTGCCAACCAATGGGGATTGTCCATGCCCTTGTCCTTTTAAATGATGAACCTCAAGCAAGGAAGCAGCACGTACCATTTTAAAAGTCAATCTTTAGTGGAAAGATTGAGACTTGAATGACGATGAACAATATAATGAGAATCAAGAGAAAAGGTTCTTAAGCTCTGGGAGCTTGAAAATGATGGGGGGTATTGTGTTGAGCTTAATATTTAAAAATCATATCATGATCACCTCAACCTGGTCGTTTGCTTGCTCATGTTCAAAACTTAGTTGCGGTTGAACCACTTATCCCCTGCCAGACACATATATGTAAAATGTATCTCACCCATTGGCAACATAGCAGGGGCGTGCACTGTAAAAAGGACTTTCGGTCTTTGGTGACATCGAAGGACTCTCTCCCAGTTGTGGGACACACATTACCTCCAGCATGGAATGCGCGCATCGCTGGCAACACCTTCACACAGTCTCACTCACAGCCACTGCCGAGAAAGGTCCCGCTCGTCTTGAAAAATCCGCAGCTCAGCCCAGGAGACTTGTTAACCACAGATTTTGTGCTTCTTTATCCTCGGCGCTGTGTGCTGCACGGCTGTGGTTGGGGCAGGGCTGATGGTGGTGGCGGTCATGGTGGTAAGAATGGCAATCAGGTCCCTGGATAATTGGGGGCAGCACTCCCACATAGGTGGACCTCTTGACATGCCCTCCAGAGTCTGGGGGGGGGGGGGGCAGAACTCCCACATAGTTGGACCTCTTGGCATGCCCTCCAAAGTCTAGGGGGGCAGGACTCCCACATAGTTGGACCTCTTGGCATGCACTCCAAAGTCTAGGGGGGCAGGACTCCCACAAAGGTGGACCTCTTGGCATGCCCTCCAAAGTCGGGGGGGGGGGGCAGAACTCCCACATAGTTGGACCTCTTGGCATGCACTCCAAAGTCTAGGGGGGCAGGACTCCCACATAGGTGGACCTCTTGACATGCCCTCCAGAGTCTGGGGGGGCAGGACTCCCACATAGTTGGACCTCTTGGCATGCCCTCTAAAGTCTAGGGGGGCAGGACTCCCACATAGTTGGACCTCTTGGCATGCACTCCAAAGTCTAGGGGGGCAGGACTCCCACAAAGGTGGACCTCTTGGCATGCCCTCCAAAGTCGGGGGGGGGGCAGAACTCCCACATAGTTGGACCTCTTGGCATGCACTCCAAAGTCCAGGGGGGCAGGACTCCCACAAAGGTGGACCTCTTGGCATGCACTCCAAAGTCTAGGGGGGCAGGACTCCCACAAAGGTGGACCTCTTGGCATGCCCTCCAAAGTCTGTCTGGATAAATGTCCTTCCTGGATGGTATCTGGTGAGTACTGATCAAGGTTGTGAACGTTATTCATTTGGGTATTTTATAGGATTTCTGAGCAACAGTCTATTAGATTGTGGTACAAACCACAATCTAATACACACAGGTGCTTGCAGCATGTTAATTATTGTTATAGGTGCAGCCATGTTTTCAACAGCCCTTTTATGTTTGGGTCACTCTTATTTAAGGACCACATCAGTGCGTAAAGAGGGATGATAAAACAGTCATACAAGGAAACATTGACCACTGAATAGTATTTTTCATTGCAGGTTTGCTGAAGTGGCACGCTAATGGACACCATTAATCTTTCAAGGAATTCCTTGGAAACACATCAGTATGTTATCCAACTGGCTCTCACATGAAACTCCCAAGATGTCTTAAGTCAATTCGTCCTAAACGACCACTTATTACCAATAGGACAGCCACCTAATGTAGAAAAGGGACGAGGACCTGCATTCCATCGCTCAACAACTACATTTCCCATACCAACCTTCTCCCACCTCCAATGTCATGCAATGTCATGGTCACGTGACACGTCACATGGTCGTTTGAGGCATCATCAGTTCCAGACGTGGTAACAAGAATGGTTAGGCTGGGAGAATGTGTAACCTTAAATTTTTTGCCACAATAAATAACAGTTTGGAAATGCATGGAGAAGCTTCGTTAAAGACGCTTGCTCGTGTGCGCATTACCTTGAAAACCGACCATGATTTTATTGCATCCCCGCATTTACCCGGCTCCAGAAATCGGCCGACACACATCACGCGATCGGTGGGTTTTTTTATCTGCAAATACGAACGCAGTAAAATACGACTTGTATTAAAGGTCATCGCGTGTCTAAACGAAAGGGGTACCGGGTAGCAAAAACTGCTTTTTGGGGCCGGATGCAAGTCCAAACACGTCTCCACGAAGCAACTTTACACTTTAACTGAGCATTTCGTCAGATTATTTATCGCACGAGGTTCATATATTCCCATTGGAGCCGCCCAGTGATGGGGTGAGTATCGCTGTTATCGTTGTTGGTTTGATTCCCATGTTCGATCAGCGGATACTTTTTGGATTCCTCTGAGAGAGGAGAGAGATAACTAAATTATTTCCAATTTGTTATGAGTACCCCGCATGCTCTGTCGTGTGGCTGGACCATCCACCATATTTAACCATCCTACTGTATTTTGAAAATCTGATTTTCAGATTATATACATGTACTAGTGGGCTTATGCACACAGACTAGTGGGCTTATGCACACATACTAGTGGGCTTATGCACACATACTAGTGTGGTATGCACACATACTAGTGTGGTATGGACACATACTAGTGGGGTATGGACACATACTAGTGGGGTATGCACACATACTAGTGTGGTATGCACACATACTAGTGTGGTATGGACACATACTAGTGGGGTATGCACACATACTAGTGGGGTATGCACACATACTAGTGGGGTATGCACACATACTAGTGGGGTATGCACACATACTAGTGGGCTTATGCACACATACTAGTGGGCTTATGCACACATACTAGTGTGGTATGCACACATACTAGTGGGGTATGCACACATACTAGTGTGGTATGCACACATACTAGTGGGGGTATGCACACATACTAGTGGGGTATGCACACATACTAGTCGGGGTATGCACACATACTAGTGGGGTATGCACACATACTAGTGGGGTATGCACACATACTAGTGTGGTATGCACACATACCAGTGTGGTATGCACACATACTAGTGGGGTATGCACACATACTAGTGGGGTATGCACACATACTAGTGGGGTATGCACACATACTAGTGGGGTATGGACACATACTAGTGGGGTATGCACACATACTAGTGGGGTATGCACACATACTAGTGGGGTATGCACACATACTAGTGGGGTATGCACACATACTAGTGTGGTATGCACACATACTAGTAGGGTATGCACACATACTAGTGGGGTATGCACACATACTAGTGGGGTATGCACACATACTAGTGGGGTATGCACACATAATAGTGGGGGTATGCACACATACTAGTGGGGGTATGCACATATACTAGTGGGGTATGCACACATATTAGTGGGGGTATGCACACATATTAGTGGGGGTATGCACACATACTAGTGGGGTATGCACACATACTAGAGGGGTATGCTTACACATTGTAAACAATAACGAACCGTGCTTCGTACAGAGGTACATAGTAAATAGAAGCTTTATGACTCTAGGCAAGCATCACTGAACTCCTGCTAGATATGAATTGAGATATAAAAATTTTTTTTTTTTTTACTGGATGCCTTTACGATTTTTTACATAAATTTTCATTTATGTTTTATTTCAGTTTACAGTTATAGAAATTAAAATTTTCAAATGCTAGATATCGATTGAGGTTTTTTTTTTTCCATACACATTTACGTTTTTTAACGTGAATTTTAATTTACGGATGCTTCCCGGGTTCTGCGTTTTACCCGGTGTAGCAGCTTTGATGTCCGTCGGCATGCCAAATTTCAGCTTTCTACGGCACCCCGAAGGTACTGAACATAAATATCAGTTATACGCTACGCTCGCCTCACCACGCTTCGCTACAGAGGAACGGGCTTGTTTCAGCTGAGGATAATGACTGTACCTGAGTTGCTGTGTTGTCATGATTTACAGCAATCATAATACAAACAATTATTTTGCACAAATTTATTTGTCGTGTTTGTGATATTACATTTTTATAAGCAATTTAGGTTGAAAAAATATATAAAATTCAAAAAAGAACCCCTCAGCACATACATACGGGAGGGGTAGGTGCAGACTGGAAGTTTGGGATGATTACACCTCACCACCACGTAATTCAAAACACCTCACCACCACGTAATTCAAAACACCTCACCACCACATGATTCAAAACACCTCACTACCACGTAATTAAAAAAAACCTCATCACCCCGTAATTGAAAACACCTCACCACCATGTGATTCAAAACACCACACCACCACGTGATTCAAAACACCACACCACCACGTTATTAAAACACGTCACAACCACGGAAACAAAGCTTTGAGCGAGTAGTTCAGTGACAACACAGACACTGCCCAGATATGTTGATATACTCGTATAGATAGAGGACTGACTATACCTGAGTTGCTGTTTTGTCATGGTTTACAACAATCATAATACAAACAATTACTTTGCACAAATGTATTTGTAATATACGTGATATTACATTTTATAAACAATTGAAGTTGAAGATTAAAGTTGAAAAAACATTGTTTTCAAAAAAATTCCAAGAAAATACCCGTAGGACAAACAGACAGGAGAGATAGGTGCATACCAGAAGTTTGGTGTGATCTCATAAAAGTTTGATGGAGTAATTCAGTGACAAGACAGACACTGCACACACACATATATATATATATATATATATATATATATATATATATATATATATATATACATACATACATATATACATACATACATACATACATACATATAGTGCTTTCAGAAAGTATTCACAGCCATTGACTTTTTTCACATTTTCTTGTGTTACAGCCTCAATTTAAAATGGATTAAAATGAGATTTTTTGTCACTGATCTACACCTATTGCCCCATAATGTCAGTGGAATTTTTTTTTAGAAACTTTACAAATTTATTGAAAATGAAATTCAGAAATATCTCATTTACATAAGTATTCAACTCCGAGTCAACGCTTCGAAGAAGCGCTTTTGGCAGCGATTACAGCTTCGAGTCTTCTTGGGTATGTCTGTATCAGCTTTGCACATCTGGATTTGGGGAGTTTCACCTAGAAATTGCCACTCTAGAAATTGATTTATTCCCTTCCCCAGATCTATGCCTCCTCACAATTCTACCTCGGAGATCTATGGACAGTTGCTTGGACTGCATGGTAGAGTATCTGCTCTGACATGCACTGTTAACTGTGGGACCTTGTATAGAAATGTGTGTTTCTTTCTAAATCGTGTCCAATCAATTGAATTGGCCATAGGCCTTGCATATTTGCTCAAACTCTTGCAATATGAATGGGGTGCGTCGGTAAACAGCAATCTTCAAGTCCTTCCACAGATTCTCAATAGGATTCAAGTCTGGGCTTTGGCTGGGGCAATCAAGGACTTTCATGTTCTTGTTCTGAAGCCATTCCAATGTTGCTTTGGCTGTATGCTTGGGGTCATTGTCCTGTTGGAACATAAATCTTCACCACAGTCTAAGGTCTTTTGCACTCCGAAGCAGGTTTTCCTCAAAGATTTGCCTGCATTTGGCTCCATTAATTGTTCTCTATATCCTTACAAATCTCCCAGTCCTTGCCACTGAAAAGCATCCCCATATAATGATGCTGCCGCCACCATGCTTCACGATAGTGATGGTGTAAGATGGGTGATGAGATGTGCTTGGCTTCCGCCAGACATAGCGCTTTGCATTCAGGTCAAAGAGTACAATTTTTGTCTCATCAGACCACATAACCTTTTGCTTCATGCTCTCAGAATTTTTCACGTGCCTTTTTGCAAACTCCAGGTGTGCTGTCATGTGCCTTTTTCTCAAGAGTAGCATCTGTCTGGCCACTCTTCCATAAAGCCTGCATTTGTGAAGTGCTGCAGAGACTGTTATCCTTCTGGCAAGTTCTTCCATCTCACCATGGAAGTCTGTAGTTCTTTCAGAGTGGTCATTGGGTTCTTGGTCACCTCCCTGACCAAGGTCCTTCTTTTCTGGAAGCTCAGTTTTGTCAGACAGCCAGCTCTAGGAGGAGTCTGCATAGTTCCATATTCTTTCCATTTCCTAATTGATGGAGCTCACTGTGCTCTTGGGAACTTTCAACACTCTAGAAATTGTTTTATACCCTTCCTCAGATTTATGCCTCCTCATAATTCTATCTTGGAGTTCTACAGACAGTTCCTTGGACTTCATGGTAGAGTTTCTGCTCTGACATGCACTGTCAACTGTGGGACTATATAAAGAAAGGTGTGTGTCTTTCTACATCATGTCCAATCAAATTTAGTTGACCACAGGAATTGTCCAATCAAGTTGTAGAGACATCTCAGGGATGATCAAATGAAATTGGATGCACCTGAACTCAATATGAAGTGTTACAACAAAGGTGATGAACACTGTTATGTCTGGTGGGTAGTGATATGTAGAGCAGAATAGAGCTGAATAGGTAACATGCTTCGAGGTGTCGCGGTAAGGAAAACTACCTGTAATAAGTTCCTGTATAGGCGTTTTGTCGGTTAAGATGTATAATTGTGAATCTACCAGGAGGTTCGGGTGATAGGTAGTGTAGGGGTTAATGAGTAGCGCCCTTGTATGTCTCACCTGGTTAGCCAAACCTTTGTCCCTTTTGGCACTGCAGACCACATAGACATTTGTTAGGACCTTTAGTACAACACTAAGTAACGCCCTCCCCCCTGACATGACTTAGGAAGAAATCGGGCCAGGACACCGCCGAATGGCCGCCGCCATTTACACCTCCGAGGGGCCTAACCAGATCGACTAGCACGCGCTATGACCGCGGAGTAGGGAACGAGAGTTGGAGTGGTGCAGTGGGCATGCACCTGGGCGAGTCGGTGGAGGCTCTGATTGGTTGGCAGCCCGCCAGGGCTGACGTCACGGACCAGCAGATATTATCGAGGCCGGACGCCATTTCCGAGTAGAGACGAGTTACAGTCCCGGTGCGATCCTGAGCAATCAAGTTGAGTGAGTTGGTGCACGAGAGCGAGTTGCGCAGCACGTGTTGGTTGGCAGTTCACGGCCTGAGTAGACGAGTCGAGTTGAGAGAGGCCTGGCTTGCTGGTTGAGTTCGTTTGTGAGTTGGATCCCGAGTGAGTTACGCACGAGTGAGCAGTTGCGCACCAGTTGGATTCCTGGCAGTTGTTCCGAGTGAGATCCCGAGTTGAGCAGATTCCTAGCCTTGGCAGTTTCGTGCGATCCCGAGCTGAGGAGAGTGCAGTGAGATTCCTGGAAGATTCACGGCCTGCGTTGGCCGTCCCGGTGAGATCCGAGTTGGCTTGTCGACCGTGTACGAGGGTCGTCCTCGTGGTCATCGGTGCTTTGGAGTTTGGAGCGGGGGACTGCGTCATGTGCGATCGGGGCAGGTGGAGCGGTGTTGGACGGCAGCCAAGGAAGACGACGAGACGAGATAAGGCCGCATCCGCGAATACACCAGTACATGACGTGTTCTTTTCATTAATTCATAATCCCTAGTTTTGTGTTTGAGGTCTGGTGTGTGGGATCCCAAATTAGGATATTCATTACTGGCGCGTGCTTTTCCTGTCCTTGCTTTGTCATTCAATAAACCCTTGTATTATTTTTATATATATTCCTGAACGCAGTTTTCCGGGTGGTTGATTTTAACAGTTAAGGCTGCAGGGCTCTCGCCGTTCCCCTCCATCCCGCGCGCTTGGGTGCTTTTGGTTTTGGAATCCGCCATTGAGTTTTCGCCTCAGAAGTTAAAGCCTTCGCGATCGGCATCCGCGACCGCCAGATATTAATTTCGGTGGTTGCATGACAATACTTAATGACTCAAGACATTTCAGCATTTTATTTTTTAATTATTTTGTAAAAATGTCTAAAAACAAAAAAAATCCACTTTGCGTTATGGGGTATTATGTGTGGTTCAGTCACAAAAAATCTCAATTTAATCTATTTTAAATTCAGGCTGTAACAACAAAATGTGAAAAGGTCAAGGGGTGTGAATACTTTCAGAAGGCACTGTAATATATGTTTGTTCGCATATCAATATGTGTATATAGTATATGTCATGCATAATATGTGTATGATCACAAATCAATATGTGTGTATGTAATATTATCATATGTCATGTATAATATGTGTATGATCACAAATCAATATGTGTGTATGTAATGTTATCATATGTCATGTATAATATGTGTATGATCACAAATCAATATGTGTGTATGTAATATTATCATATGTCATGTATAATATGTGTATGATCACAAATCAATATGTGTGTATGTAATGTTATCATATGTCATGTATAATATGTGTATGATCACAAATCAATATGTGTGTATGTAATATTATCATATGTCATGTATAATATGTGTATGATCACATATCACTATATAATATGTGTATGATCACATATCACTATATAATATGTGTATGATCATTGATCACATACACTGGTCAACAGCCAAATTTGTTCTGACTTATTTTCAACTGTTTCTAACTAATTTGGTGCCCACGAATCGGAATCTGACCTTAAAATTTCGCTATCACGTAACCTTGACGTACATGTGGAAAAAATCTTTAGAGCATGCGACTTTCTTGGTTAAGTCTCAATAAGTCTATTTATTGTCACAAAAAATAATATGAACTTAAAGTTTTTATTTACATCACATTAAAAGTGTTTCTGAACTTTACTTTTGCGTTTGTAGGAGCAATCACTTTCACGCTGTGAAGTCCAACAGTAGTCGCCCATCATGTTTGGATTGAATAGGCCTTGATATCGAGTCTCCATGATAGCAATTTCCTGGTGAAACCTTCTCCATGTTCATCACTGACATCACCAAGATTTTGTGGAAAGAAGTCCAGATGAGAATGGAAGAAATGTATCTTGAGTGACATTCGAGCACCGAGCGCCTGGTAACTCTTCAACATTTTGTCCACAAGCTCTTCCTAATGTGGTGCTCGAAAATTTCCAAGGTAATTGTTAGCAAGAGCCACAAAGCTATCCCAAGCAACGCTTTCCAGCTCAGATAGTCTCGTCACAAAGTCCTGATTAGTGAGTACAAGCCGAATTTCGGCTGTGGCTGATATTCCTATGGTATACTGGTTCTCAAAAACTGGATGTGCCAGTGAAAATTGGATATCATAATCGAAATCTACAGGTTCATGTTGGTTAGAATCACCTCAAAATATACTAGAACCATAACGCTTTAAAATTTTTGTTGACCAGTGATATCAATGTGTGTATTTAATATGTATAATATGTCATGTTTATGTGTATGATCACATGTTAATATGTGTGTATGTAATAAGTAACATGTCATGTATATGTGTATGATCACATATCAATATGTATATTATGATATGTCATGCATTATATGTTTATGATCACATATCAATATGTGTGTATTTAATATGTATAATATCTCATATATAATGTGTGTATGATCACATATCAATATGTGTGTATTTAATATGTATAATATCTCATATATAATATGTGTATGATCACATATCAATTTGTGTGTATTTAATATGTATAATATCTCATATATAATGTGTGTATGATCATTGATCACATATCAATATGTGTGTATTTAATATGTATAATATCTCATATATAATATGTGTATGATCACATATCAATTTGTGTGTATTTAATATGTATAATATCTCATATATAATATGTGTATGATCACAAATCAATATTTGTGTATTTAATATGTATAATATGTCCCACATAATATGTATATTATGACGTATCAATATGTGTGTTTTTGATATGTATAATATGTCCCGCCTAATATGTGTAAGATGACATATGAATATGTGTGTTTTTGACATGTATAATATGTCCAGCCTAATATGTGTATGATGACATATCAATATGTGTGTATTCAATATGTATAATATGTCATGTATATGTGTATGATCACATGTTAATATGTGTGTATGTAATATGTATAATATGTTATGCATAATATGTCTATGATCACATATCAATACGCCTGTATAATATGTGTATAATCACAATTCATGTGTGTGTGTGTGTGTGTGTGTGTGTGTGTGTGTGTGTGTGTGTGTGTGTGTGTGTGTGTGTGTGTGTGTGTATGCGTCACCACACCAGTCATCATCGCCGCCAGTGGTCCTATCTAATACTGAATCTTCTCTGGTCCTGAAGCATCCATCATCACCCCAGAAAGGAACCACGACTCATGGACCAAGCCGTATTCTTGTCCGTGCTCTGTTTAACGTGGCCTTCCCGATCCTGATGCATCATCTTCACCCCAGCAAATTCCCTTGGTCCAAACTCCACCAAATTTTGCATACATGTTGGGGGTATCCAGGTTCAGGTTATGGGCACAACAATCATTTCCACCCCAGAAGGAAATGCTCTCCATGTATGTGTTGCGTTTGAAAGTCAAAGAAAATATGGCTCGGCCGATACCCACAGCCGACATCGTCTACCAGCCACTAGCCTACTTTTGCTTTGCCAGTATTGTTTTGCCTTGCCTTGCCAGCCAGCCATACCATTGTTCATGCCTGCCATGCTATTGTTTATGCCAGCCATACCATTGCTCATGCCAGCCATGCCATTATTCATGGCAGCCATGCCACTGTTCATGCCAGCCATGCCATTGTTTATACCAGCCATGGCATTGCTCATGCCAGCCATGCCATTATTCATGCCAGCCATACCATTGTTCATGCCAGCCATACCATTGTTCATGCCAGCCATACCATTGTTCATGCCAGCCATACCATTGTTCATGCCAGCCATGGCATTATTTATGCCAGCTATACAATTGGTCATGCCAGCCATGCCATTATACATGCCAGCCATACCATTGTTTATGCCAGCCATACCATTGTTCATGCCAGCCATACCATTGTTTATGCCAGCCATGCCAGCCATGCCATTGGTCATGCCAGCCATACCATTATTCATGCCAGCCATGCCATTGTTCATGTCAAAAGACCATTGTTTATTCACGTGCTGCGACCTTGAGCCATTTTGTTGTGCCACTTGTTTTATGTTGCTTTCTTGTGGGCAAATTGAATGGCAAAGACCATTTGTTCATGGGCCATAAGGGCCATTATTGTTCTTGTGAGCCCAATTGGCTGAAGACACAATGTTAAAGGAAACATGGGCCAATAAGACCTTGTGACAGCCATGTGTGCCATTGTGTGCATTGTTGTGAGCCCTCCAGGTGAGGAACTCATTGCTTCATGGAACAATGGGCATAACGTAATTACAAAAGAAAATTGACAATTCAAAATTTCTCGTCGAATCAAATTTGTCCAGAATTGTTTCTTAAAATGAGCAGAGTGAACGTGAACTATTTTATTTGAATGATCATGGTGGGACTAAAATTTCGTAAACTCCACAAAGATACACCTTTAGTGGGGGTGGTGGTTGGTTTTCCTTTTCAAACTTAATTTCTAACGACACCTCAAGCGGCCACTATAATCTGACGCTGGTGCTGGGAGGACATTCATTATCCGGCTGTGACAGTGCGTGATAAATGATGCCGAGGCGAGAACGTCTCCCAAATCCCAACTTTGAGCGCTAATTATTGTTGCGAGGCGCCCTAATAATGAGGCGGCCGGTACGAGGCTGCCCATCGTTTGTCACGAGATCTGCGGTGGGCTCTCTGCATCGCGTTTAGAGAATGTCCCGCACGCGGCGTCTCTGCATCGCGTTTAGAGAAAGTCCCGCACACGGCATCTCCGCATCGCGTTTAGAGAAACTCCCGCACGTGGCGTCTCCGCATCGCGTTTAGAGAAAGTCCCGCACGCGGAGTCTCCGCATCGCGTTTAGAGAAAGTCCCGCACGTGGCGTCTCCGCATCGCGTTTAGAGAAAGTCCCACACGCGGCGTCTCCGCATCGCGTTTAGAGAAAGTCCCGCACGCGGCGTCTCCGCATCGCGTTTAGAGAAAGTCCCGCACGCGGCGTCTCCGCATCGCGTTTAGAGAAAGTCCCGCACGCGGCGTCTCCGCATCGCGTTTCGAGAAAGTCCCGCACGCGGCGTCTCCACATCGCTTTTAGAGAAAGTCCCGCACGCAGCGACTCTGCATCGCTTTTAGAGAAAGTCCCGCACGCAGCGACTCCGCATCGCGTTTAGAAAAAGTCCTGCACACAGCGTCTCCACATCGCTTTTAGAGAAAGTCCCGCACGCAGCGACTCCGCATCGCGTTTAGAGAAAGTCCTGCACGCAGCGTCTCCACATCGCGTTTAGAGAAAGCCTCGCTCTCAGCTCCTCCGCATCGCATATGGAGAAAAACCGCATTCGGCCTCTCCATATCGTATTTAGAGAAAGTTCCGCACACCGTTCCTCCACATCGCGTTTGGAGAAAGTCCTGCACATGGCTCCTCTGCCTCGCATTTTGAGAAAGTCCTGCATGCGGCGTCTCCACATCACATTTAGACAAAGTTCCACATGCAGCTCTTCCACATCACGTTAAGAGAAAGTCCCGTACGCGGCTCCTCCGCATCGCATTTAGAGAAAGTCCCATACGTGGTGTCTCCGCATCGCATTTAGAGAAAGTCCCATGTGCGGCTCCTCCGCATCGCGTTTAGAGAAAGACCCACATGCAGCATCTCCACATCGCGTTTAGACAATGTCCCGCATGCTGCACCACCACATCACATTTGGAGAAAGTCCTATACATGGTGTCTCCGCATCGTGTTTAGAGAAAGTCACGCACGAGGCATCTCCGCATCGCATTTAGAGAAAGGCCCACACACGACATCTCCGCATCGCATTTAGAGATAGTCCGGCATGCGGCCCCTCTGCATCGCGTTTAGAGAAAGTCCTGTACATGGCTCCTCTGCATCGCGTTTAGAGAAAATCCCACACACGGCACCTCCACATCGCGTTTAGAGATAGTCCCACATGCGGCCCCTCTGCATCGCGTTTAGAGAAAGTCCCGCACACAGCTCCTCCGCATCGCGTTTAGATAAAGTCCCACACACGGCTCCTCTGCATCGTGTTTAGAGAAAGTCCCGCACATGGCTACTCCACATCGCGTTTAGAGAAAGTCCTGTACATGGCTCCTCTGCATCGTGTTTAGAGATAGTCCCACATGCGGTGTCTCCGCATCACATTTAGAGAAAGTCCCGCACACAGCTCCTCCACATCGCGTTTAGAGAAAGTCCCGCACACGGCTCTTCCACCGCGTTTAGAGAGTCCCCCACACGGCTCCTCCGCATCATGTTTGGAGAAAGTCCTGCACGTGGCTCCTCCACATCGCATTTCGAGAAAGTCCCGCACACAGCTCCTCCACATCGCGTTTAGAGAAAGTCCCACACGCGGCTCCTCCGCATCGCATTTAGAGAAAGTTCCGCATGCGGCGTCTCCACATCACGTTTAGAGGAAGTCCCGTACGTGGCCTCTCCGCATCACTTTTAGAGAAAGTCCCGCACGCGACTCCTCCGCATCGCATTTAGAGAAAGTCCCGCACGCGTCCTCTCCGCATCGCGTTCAGAGAAAGTTCCGCACGTGGCTCCTCCGCATCGCGTTTAGAGAAAGTCCCACACGCGGCTCCTCCGCATCATGTAAGATTGAGAGATGTTGTGAGAAGAGAGGGGATTTAGAAAGAGAAGAATTACAAATGGGGTTTGAATCTGCTACACAAACAACGTATTTCCCTTTCCACTGATACGAGGGGTGTCGTAATTCGGATAAATAAAATTTCTACAGATGTAACAACACGAGGAAACGATTGTGTTGGATTTCTCTCCGTGGTCTCCTATAACCGTGTCGATCACGAGAAAGCAATCAGAGATTGCAGACCCTTGCAAGGATGTGTTTGTGTGGTTTTTTCCTTTGGGGCCTCGGATATTTTGCGTCTTCTGGGTCCTCTGGGTCTTTTTGGTCTTCTGAATATTTTTGGTCCTCGGGGTCTAATGGGTCTTTTTTGTCCTCTAGATCTTTTAGGTCCTCGGGGTCTTATGGGTCCTCTGGGTCTTTTGGGTTCTCGGGGTCTTTTGGATCCTTGGGGTTGTTTGAGTATTTTGGGACAGTTGTCATGCATAATGGAGGAAAGTGCCTGAGATCATCAGGAAGAATCTCTTTGGATGTAGGGAGCCTGTGTGCCTGAGCTGTGACCATTTAATCCCCAGAGCAAAGGCGGCTTTGAGGGAGCGACATACAGAGCTTGAGGAGTTTTATAACAGGTTGCACCAGAGCTGCCGATACGTCAATGGTTTTAGTAATTTTGTTGTACGGAGTTAAAGGCCGCCAGTGGGCCATTTTTTGTCGGATTACAAAACAAAATGTTCTACACATGTACACTCCCATGTAATGTCTTTGTGCCAAGTTTGAACAAAATCGGTCCATGCATGTCCGAGAAATGGTTTGGGACACGTTTAAATAACAAAATGGCTGCCAGGCTACCAGTCGGCCATCTTTGTTCAGATCGCAAAATAAAGCAAGGTGCACGTGTACACGCGTGACGTGCCATGCTTGTGCCAGGTTTGAACGAAATAGGAGCATGCATTTCCTCAGATGCATGGTCAGATTTTGTTCCCTGTTATTATTCTTTCTCAAACACTTTTAGAGGAGACCACCCAGAAACGTCCATCCGGGGCAGATTTGTCCAGATCCGTTTCCTGCGCTCGCAAATCTACCTAGGACAGAGACGGGGCGGACAGGTAGAAGTCAACATATTTTTAACTGATTAGTGACCGACCTATCGTGGTCCCTTGGTGGAGACCTTGACGTTAAACTGGGCGACTCACCTGTAACGTTCGTTTACGTTAAAGATCCCACGGTGCCCTTCGCGAAGAGTAGGCAACCTATCGCCGGCATCCTGAACAAATTACAAATTCCTGCTCTAACCTACAGGGGGCACTGCTTCAGCTGCACAGGTGACACCCAGAAAACGATGCAACCAGCAGGCATGAGCTGCTTATGGAGGAGGTGGAGGTGCACAACTAGACGATATACAATATAATGATATTGAATCCACCTTGACGAATATTACTAAAGGAGATTTTTCATCTTCTTTATCATAGGTTATGAAAGCGTTTGCGAGCAAATGGTCCCCCAAACGTTCCGAGGGGAGGGGGCAGGTGGGACGGGGGATGGGAAGGGGAGTAGGGGGGGGGGGGGTCGTGTTCGCGCTTCTTCCATCAATCATAAAACATCACGGAAAAGAGTGAAATCAATGGCGCAGATTGCTGTGTA
Source organism: Myxine glutinosa (assembly GCF_964187855.1). Lineage (NCBI taxonomy): Eukaryota > Metazoa > Chordata > Myxini > Myxiniformes > Myxinidae > Myxine > Myxine glutinosa. Next base: position 23,509,665 of record NC_136266.1, on the reverse strand, counting down.
CAAAACCGTAACGCAAATCCATTTCTACAAGTAACCTTTAAAGTAAAGGACGCGAGGACAGAGCGGTTCGAGCGCAACGGCGGCCCAACGTTTAATGATGTAAAATGCGCGTCTCGTGCCGAAATGACGCGGGAGAGGCCCGGCCATGGGACACGTCCGCCCGGCACGTCCGCCCGGCACGCCCTGACATTTTTACACGAGCTTCGCGGGTCAGCAACTGGCGGCTTGATGTGTATCTGCAGAAATGTCCTCTGTCATCACAATCACTTGGAGGAGTAAAACGCACACTGCGTCCCTCTGTCTCATCGTGGGTGAACGACACGTGAGAGTCCATCTTCGATCTCCGGGTTGTGGTGGGAGGAAGGGTGCTCCAGCATGCCCTGGATCCACCTTAATGAAAGAATAACTTTGAACAGGTCGGGATGGAAGTGTGCATGTGTGTGTGTGTGTGTGTGTGTGTGTGTGTGTGTGTGTGTGTGTGTGTGTGTGTGTGTGTGTGTGTGTGTGTGTGTGTGTGTGTGTGTCTGTATATATATATATATATATATATATATATATTGTTGCGGATATGGGATTTGGCCTCCATCCATATCCGCTTGTAAATATTCCCCTATTTCCCCAATACTCCCCAACTATCCCCAATCCCCCATTCCCTAGTCCCATTGTCTGTAAACAACACTCTGTAGCCCCGACCTTCCCCTTTTTCCCCCATTAAATGTCGTGCCCAGGTTCACCGCATCTCACGTAGACAACTATAGGACATCTTGCTAGTTATTCTTAGTCTATGTCAGTTAAGGACTCGTTTCCATTAATTCTGACTCTTCGTTGCACCAGAATGTGATTGTATGGCACCAGTAGTAAGTTTAGGACCTCCCAATACCTCCCCGCATCTCTTCCTCATGAAACAACAACACCAACAACAACAACAGCGGCGCGGGGAGTGCGCGTCCTCACTCCGGCTTGGTTAGCCGCCATTGACCATGTGCTCCGACGGGGTTACCACTCAGGGGCTGACTGTCAGCTCCTCGTCAAGGGCGGAGCCCGGTAACCCCCCGCACCCAATAAGAAGCGGCGGACCAATTCCATCTGGGGCGGAGCTAACGAGCCGAGGGCGTGTCACTCCCCGCTGGATATGGACAGGAAGACGGAGGTGACGTCAGATGCGCCTCAGCTACGAAGGAGAAAGGACGTCACCTCCTAGCGCTGAGAGATACCTCCCGCATCTCTGGACCGGACCGGGTCGATTCTGCCCCTGAGCCAAGGTGCACCTTGAGCCATCGACTACCTGCCCCTCCTTGCCATCAATCCCTGTGTGAGTCAGCCTTGTCCCGTTTGTCTGTGGTCTGTCGGGGCTAAGATAAGACCGTGTATAAGTGCCCACCTTTCTGTGCTGTACCTCTTGTCCGTGTAATCTAAACGTTCTGCATATCCCATATTATATCCTCCTCCGGAGGTCTTGAGAACTGTACCCCTGGTGTCGTGTCATTTAACCCAGCCGTTGTGTCCTTTCCTTCATTGATTTAGCATAGCGCAATTCGGCCAACGTTCGAGTGTAATCGGGTAACTTGTGCGAACACGGCGGCCATTCCGCTCGGCCCAGCATAACATCTCAATAAGTCGTGTCCGCAACAATTGGTTGTCAGGAGTTGGATTCGGACCTGGGACTAAATTTGTTAGGCCCAAATTTTGGAACACCAATTGTACTATTAGAGCAACAATTGGTGTCGGGAAGTGGGATCGGTCCCGGAGCGCGTTTCACGCGCTCGAAATTATAACGGCGAAATTTGATTGTGTTTTACAAAAAAAATAAAAACCCGAATTTTGAAAGTCGCGCTATGGCAGACCAAGACGGCTGGGTTCCGGTAGATGAGAGTGAGGCAGGGTCGATCCAGGACCAAAATGAGGGACATGAGGAGAGCGAAGCAGTGAGGGTGGCAGGTTCGCAAAATAGCGTCGTCGCGCACGAGGTTACGGGCGCGCAAAATGGCGCCTCGCACATGGCCACGGCGACCACGCCCGCGACCGTAGTAGCGCCGCTGGTAGATTTGGACCTTTTTTTCATACAAATGAAGGCCCTTACGGCCCAGAATAGCGAGAAAATGAGGGAGGAAATGAGGGCTCAGAGTGAGCAATTGGGGGTAATGGGAAACCAAATGGGGGTAATGGGAAGCCAAATGGGGGTAATGAGGGACGAAGCGAGGGGTACCGGTGAGGGGTTAGACAATAATTTTAAGGGATTAGACAAGAAATTTGGGAAGTTAGACGACAAATTTGAGGGGTTAGACAACGGGATAAAAGAGGTGAAAAATGGGTTAATGGGGGTAGAAAACAGAATGGCCGCTCAAGATAATCAAATGGAAGGGATGCAAAAGGGGTTAGAGGGGTTAGAAAACAGTATGGAAGGCAAATTGAGGGACATGAGGGACCAAGCGGAAAGGGAAGTTAACCAAATGGGGCAGCAGATAGAGGGGGTCAGAATGGGGGTAGAAACCAAACTGGATGCTCACAGGGAGGAAATGGAGCAGATGAGGGTGGCATCTGGGCAAGAGATGCAAGTGATGGGAGAAGAGATCAGAAGAGGTGTGAGTGAGGAGGTCGGAGGAGTGCGCGAGGAGGTGAGGCACTGTAAGGAGCACATGGAGAAGGAGGTGAGAAAGGGGACTGTAAAGTTACAAGGGGGCATGGAGGACCTGACGGAGGAGGTGGAACAGCTGACGGAGGGACAAAAAGGACTAACGGAGCAGGTTCAAAGGAACACTGCGGTATTAGGAGGGTTAAAGGCGACACAGAAAGAACTAAAAGATGACTTGATAGCGACGAAGAGGGAATGTCAGATGGTACGTGAGGGACTGACAACGAGGTTGGACGAGGTGACAGAGGTAATGGAGACGAAGGACCGGCAGGTGAGGACGCACATGGAAACGGTCAAGGTAGCCTTAGAGGACGAGCTTGAGGAGACGTACCGGGAAATAAAAGAGGTGAAGCAGAAATTAGAAGAAGTGGAAGAAGGGGTGAGCGAAATTAAGAAGCGACGGAGAGGGGATAAGAAAGAGATAAAAGAGGAAATAAAAGAATTGGTCCAAAGTCTGTGTTTGGATCGTGATGATGTGCTCATTAACCGGATGAGGGATTCGCAGGTGATGGAGGAGAAGCGAAGAGGAAGAGGACCCGGTGTAAGTGGTGACCAATATGGTCGTGCGTATGATGCGCCAGGTGATTTAAGAAGCTTGGGGGTCGAGATGGACCCGGGTGTTCGTGAGAGGCCGTTAGTGAAGTGTGCGACAGGTCTGGTGTGCGAAAAAGGAGGTGTGCGAGAAAGTCCGACTCTGGGGTGTGTGAGGAAAAAGTGCGTGCCAAGGAGTGAGGGTGTTGGCGAGAGTGAGTCGGTCGTAGCGCGTGTGCGAGGGAGCACATGGAAGCGCGGTGTGGTAAGTGTTACAGAGGGTGTGACGGGAGAGTGTGCGCAAGAGTGTGCACGAGAAAGGTGTGTAACGGACAGGTGCATGGGGAAGAGTGCGCTGTCAAAAGTAAGGAAGAGTGTACACCTGTGGTGAGTGTTACAGAGAGTGTAACGGGAGAGTGTGCGCGAGAAAGGTGTGTAACGGATGGGTGCATGAGGAAAGAGTGTGCTGTCGAGAGTAAGGGTGAGTGCGCTGTCAAGAGTGGAGGTGAGAGTAGTGAAAGTGACACGGAGCGTGAGTTGGTTATGACAGGTGAGCGGGGATGTACACCTGGAATGGAAGGATGCACACCTGGAATGGTAGAGCGTGAGTGGGAATGCACGCTGGAATTGGTAGTGAGGCACGTGGTTGGGTGTGCGAGTGAGAGCACACCTGTGATTGTCACAGAGGAGGTGACCGAGGAGGGGGCGCGAAGAGGTGTGTTGGTGAGGTGTGCGGGTGACGAATGTGTGCCAAGGTGTTCGGTGGTCAGGTGTGTGACCAAGTCGGTGAGCGGAATGAGTGTACCGAGGTGTGTAAGAAAAGGTACGACGAGGAGCATGGAAACGGCTGCACGTATGAGCAAGAAAGGGGTAGCGTATGCATGTAAGCATGCAGGTGAAGCATCGACGGTAACCGGGTTCGCGGTTAGAGCGACTTTTAGCCGAATCGGGCCCTCGGTGCGTGCTGGGCCTCGCTTTGAACGGCCGCGTCCGTGCTCCACTAGGCGGAGCGGGCGGCTGGATAGGAAGGGTCGTCATGGCGACCACTTTTTGTTGAGGCATTCCGGCAGGTCGAGATCGAGCCATGGGATGGCTCCGTGCCGAGATGGTGCGTGGGATCTCGGCCCGGGTAAACCTCCTTCCCTGCACCGAATGCGGGACGTATCCAGCCGCTGGCACCAAACAACCCGCATTCATTGCTCGGCTTTACGAAGCCGGGCTTTGGACAGGAATTGGCGCACCGAGAGGCATTAGTGAGTAGACTGTGTGATGAGGATAGTGTTTTGGCCCCAAAATTAGAGAAAAACAAAATTTGATGATTGGCAAAGGATTGGCAGTAATGATTGGCAGATGATGAGTAGTGATTGGCAAATTTTTGATTTGTTGAAATTTGATGTGCAAAATTGGTAGTGGGAGATGCCCCGCTGTGGTGGGATGGCAACGCTGTCATCCCTCACAGAGGTGGGGCAAATGCGCAATAGTTTATGGGGTTGATGGCAGTGAAAACTAGCCCGGGTGGGTTAGGATATGGTGTGTAGGGATCTAGCGAAGATGACATTAGGTAACGTTAAGGTTTAGTTAGTGACCGATACCTGTAGTGGGGACGTAGTAGCTTAGTGTTTGATAATGACGAGGGAGCGCAATAGTTTAAAGGGACGACTGGGAAGCGCAAGTTTCAGAGGGGAGTAGTTAGATGAGATGATGCTGTGTGAGAGCTGGACAGGTGTGTGGAGCAGTGTATGAGTAGTGAGTTTTGTGGATCAGCGCGAATGCGCTTGGGGAGAGAAGGGTGCAGGCGGCACCAAGTATGAGAGCACAGGTGTGCAAGTAAAGGTGGTGTGGAGAGAGTTGGAGTAAGTGGTACGGAGTGGTGTGCATGGTGCGAAGGTGTGGATGGGGGAAGAGTGGACCCCTTTCACGAGTACCCGGGGCGGGTAGTGTAAGTGTTAGGTAGAGGGTATAGGTAAATTGTGGTTGGATATTGGCATTTGTGGTGCGGTTGCAGAATGGTATTGTGGATGGGTGCATTAGTGTTGTGGAAATGGCTGGGCGTGTAGCCTGTTAGCGTGTGTAGTTGGTTGGGCACTCCACCACTGTGAGGATGTCGGCCAGGTGAGGCCGCAGGTGGGCTCTGGGAGCCGGTAGAGTTGTGGATGGGGCCCGAGGATCCGGAGGACGGACCCGGGTAGCCGAGTGCCAGAGAGGGCACCGAGTGGGGAGAGCGCCAGAGGGCCTTCCCCAGGTAGTTAGGTTAGGGTAAGGAGCAGGTAAGCTCGGAGGCAACTGCAGTGGTGGAGGTGTGCAGGTGGGTAGACCTGCTGGGAGAGTTACACGTCACAGCCCAGAAATTGTGCGAGGGCACCGGGAGATGAATCGGGGGAGTGAGACCCCAAATTGAGAGGCACCACAGTTTGGTCAATGGGAATTGGTTTTTTAGAACCCATAGTGTAAGAGGGCCAATGGTTTGGCAGGAGAAAGACCCCGGGTAATGTAAAGTTGTTAAAGTCATTTAGGAAATAGTTAGGATTGATGAACCTGTCGCACCATACGCAGCCACTTACCTGTGGTGATGATGATGACTCCACACCTGTGTTTTCTTTGTTCTGTGTGCAGGAAATGAGAATTGCTGTGAGGATTTGTGAGACGCATCACGACGTGGATGAGACGTTGGGGTGATTCCATCTCTCCCTCCTTAGGAGGGACTGATGATGAATTGGTGATGGCAAATTTTGATGTTGAATTGGAGATGGCAAATTTTGATGAGAGTTGGAAATAGCAAATTTGATTGGTTAGGAGGGAGAGAAGACGAATTTGGTTTATGGGAGGAACGGGGAAGACAGTAGGGACGTTTGTTGATTTGTAAAGTAGATGTTTATGGGTAGTGTTGTGTTTTGTGGATACAGTAAGGGGTAAGGGAGGGGCAATGTAGGTTACCTGGTGGGGGGGGGGGCGTACGGTAGGAACGTACCTGTCTCACCTGGTTCCCATGTGCCCCCAGTGTGCATCACCTTGTATTGCGTGCACTTTTGCGCCCTTACCACCTTACTCACTTGTCCTCTTCTTTTGTCTCCCACCTCCGAGGATCTGGCTTTGGGGCAGAGAGAGAGGAGAGAGAAGTGCTGGCTCCGCAGTTGTGGGCCTGCACTTTCGCTGCTTGCTGCCTGGATCGATACACCATATGGACCGCAATTTTTGTGGCCGCCCACCATGGACCGCAGTTCTCTTGCGGGCAAGCACCACCCGTTGATGGACCTATGGGTCAACGTGGCACCTATGCCATACAGGTGAACCACTTATAGTTGGCCCCCCTGACGGCCACCATTCAGAAATGGACGCGGTTGGCGCCTTTCTTTATTTTCTAAGGAAGCCAGAAGGCCAAGTGCTCCATGAAGGCAAGACCAGCGGCAGAACATCGGCCGGCTGCGACACCACCGGTGATTGTTGAACACTTTATTGGTGCACCGGATGGTGCTGACTGTACATGATGGGGTGGTGCTTTTGGTGCTTGGAAGGGGTGCTCTGCACATTATTAAAGGCCGTAGGGCCACAGAGCACTCGTGGGTTGGTGTATCGATGCTGGCATGCGTGCTCTCTCTATGCATAACATCTGCATGTGTTCCTCCAAAAACAGGTCCTGGATCGTAGTGTAAATATCAGTGTAGTCTTGTGTAAATAATGCTCCCTACCGGCTGTATGTTTAGTTTGAGGATTCTTTCCGCGATTCGGTTATCCTGTGGGTGTGTTTCTGTGAGGAGAAGGGTGCAACGTCGCAGGGGGACATATTTACTCATTTGTGAACATCTGCAAAACTGTCGCACTCAGGGTAGAGTTAATAGTAGAGGGAACTACATCTGAGTGCCACACTAAAGTAGGTAAAAATTTATCGGGTCGGTACGCCCCGAGGTAGAGAAGGGTGCAATGTTGCGGATATGGGATTTGGCCTCCATCCATATCCGCTTGTAAATATTCCCCTATTTCCCCAATACTCCCCAACTATCCCCAATCCCCCATTCCCTAGTCCCATTGTCTGTAAACAACACTCTGCAGCCCCGACCTTCCCCTTTTTCCCCCATTAAATGTCGTGCTCAGGTTCACCGCATCTCACGTAGACAACTATAGGACATCTTGCTAGTTATTCTTAGTCTATGTCAGTTAAGGACTCGTTTCCATTAATTCTGACTCTTCGTTGCACCAGAATGTGATTGTATGGCACCAGTAGTAAGTTTAGGACCTCCCAATACCTCCCCGCATCTCTTCCTCATGAAACAACAACACCAACAACAACAACAGCGGCGCGGGGAGTGCGCGTCCTCACTCCGGCTTGGTTAGCCGCCATTGACCATGTGCTCCGACGGGGTTACCACTCAGGGGCTGACTGTCAGCTCCTCGTCAAGGGCGGAGCCCGGTAACCCCCCGCACCCAATAAGAAGCGGCGGACCGATTCCATCTGGGGCGGAGCTAACGAGCCGAGGGCGTGTCACTCCCCGCTGGATATGGACAGGAAGACGGAGGTGACGTCAGATGCGCCTCAGCTACGAAGGAGAAAGGACGTCACCTCCTAGCGCTGAGAGATACCTCCCGCATCTCTGGACCGGACCGGGTCGATTCTGCCCCTGAGCCAAGGTGCACCTTGAGCCATCGACTACCTGCCCCTCCTTGCCATCAATCCCTGTGTGAGTCAGCCTTGTCCCGTTTGTCTGTGGTCTGTCGGGGCTAAGATAAGACCGTGTATAAGTGCCCACCTTTCTGTGCTGTACCTCTTGTCCGTGTAATCTAAACGTTCTGCATATCCCATATTATATCCTCCTCTGGAGGTCTTGAGAACTGTACCCCTGGTGTCGTGTCATTTAACCCAGCCGTTGTGTCCTTTCCTTCATTGATTTAGCATAGCGCGATTCGGCCAACGTTCGAGTTTAATCGGGTAACTTGTGCGAACACGGCGGCCATTCCGCTCGGCCCAGCATAACATCTCAATAAGTCGTGTCCGTAACAATATATATATATATATATATATATATATATATATATATATATATATATATATATATATATATATATATATATATACAGTATATATATATATATACAGTATATATATATATATATATACAGTATATATATATATATATATACAGTATATATATATATATACAGTATATATATATATATATATATATATATATATTGTCGTATGACTGCTCTCAGTTAATACCGGGAGCGTCACGGATAGCAAATCGAGCGTTAATTCGAGGCGACGATAAAATACGGACTCACTATACAAGTGTGGGAAGAAGAAAGAATTAAGCTGGCAGCTTTTACCTGACGGTCCTGCGCGGCAGCCTTCAATCCTGCAGGAAAGGAGCTCAACCGAAAACGGAATTAGAATGTACAAAAAGAACAGGTATATTAAACGGAACCCGAGAACAATGAAACGCACTGGTTAAATAAATGTTCTATATTGGGACGTCCCCACACAAGACTTACACACGGACGAAGGGATAATAAAATGAAAAGAATCGTTGTGTGATTTATCGTGCACTCAGCTCAATCGGTGCCTTGCCAGCGATCGTCCAGTCCAAGCGCGCACTCTGGTGTTGGCGGGAAGTAGGCCTCAATCCTCCTCGTTCGCACGCTGCTAGGCCTCACCGGGCGTCCCACTCACCCCGGCCTTGTGGTGTTCCAGCGGCAAGCCGCCCTCGTCCACGTGCAATCGCTCGCAATGTCCGGAACCAAGAGGAGAGAGTCGATGGTGGAGGAAGGCGTAAGGGCAATCGGGAGAGAGTCCACGGCGAGGAAAAGGACGCCCGGGCGCGAAGGGATCCAGAACGACAGGAGGTCCAACATGAGAAGTCATCCAGAACAAGAAGGGGCAAAATGCCAGCCAGCGAGTTATTTTATCGCTCCTGGTCTGACGTCACCGGTCCTCCCCAACAATCAGTCAGTCGCCTCTCGACCTCTAGAATGTTCTTCTGGTGTCAGTCCCTCACCATTGGCTGAGCGCTTCACACCCTCCTCCTCATGCCATCGGTCGGTGGCCAATCAGTTTGTCGCCTCTTACTCTGGCCTTCCCGTTGGTCGACCCCTGGCCCAATGGTGTGATCTCCCCATCAACCCCACGACCAATCCATTGCAAGGTGGCATGGCCTCAGCCGGCCTGAACAATAAGTGTTGCAATGCAAGTTGGTGATGTAGCTGGCTGCGGTTCTATTGGCTGCGCCTCGAACTGGTTCTATTGGCTGCGCCCCAAACTGATGCACTTCTCCTTCTCACCTTGTGGGGGGGAATTTAAGTTGTGGGTGTGGTGTAACTAATGGGCCTGCCTAATGTCTATGTGCGTTGCCATATGGGATGAAGGATAGATCACATCGGGTAAGACTTACAAGGGATAATTTACCCTTATGCCCTAATCTAGTTAACAAGCCACGCCCCCTTGTGACGGGGACGAATATACACTTAATCCAACATTCGGGCTGAACAGGTCCCTGCTTATGTACATCGAGAGGGTTCTTCTTCTTCACGACATTCGGAGCTTGATAACTACACAGATCTACCTGATCTACACATCACTCAACCCCAAAATTCATAACAATACACACACACACACACATATATATATATATATATATATATATATATATATATATATATATATATATATATATATATATATATATATATATATATATATATGAGTGTGTATGTGTTTGCATGTGTGTGTGTGTATGTATGTGTGTATATACATATATATATATATATATATATATATATATATATATATATATATATATATATATATATATATATATTGTTACGGATCCGGAGGACGGCACTCCTGTTAGCAAGGGGGGGTTAATCCCCTTGTCCTGTTAAGCTGGCCGTCTCCACCGGTCCTGGAGCTATTACGTCACTTCCGGTCAGCGCTGAATAGGGTAGTAGGCCAATTATTCCTTTGACCTAATTACCAGCGCCTTCCGGTAAGCGAGGAAATGAGCCCCGCCTGAGCCGCGGCTGTAATGGACAAGCCGAGCGAAACGAGCCACGACTCAGGCCGTTAACAAAAGACTAAACCCGACTCCGAGCAGTTGGCCAAAATTGCACCACAGGTATTCAATCAGGGAAAAGACTAAAGTAACCGGATGAGAGGAAAACCCAAAGAATAAGAAGGAACAGGTGTAATTTATTAATTATATACAAAACCAAAACCAAGGAAGAAACGAAAGGTAGGACTGTGCAGGAAGAGGAAGAAGCAGATACACAGGGCAACCTTAAAACAGTCTTATATTACAACCCCGGACAAACAAACAGACTTACACGACAGGGAATGGCAGGAAGGAATGGCTGGAAGGAGGAGAATGGTCCAGGCAGATGGTAGGCGTCGAGGTCCGGCTCCAGGAGTGGACTCGCGTCGTGGCGGGAAACCCTGGCAGGCAGCGATCGCGTATCGTGGACCGCGAGCGGACGTTATGTATATCGGGGAAACTGGGATACGGCATACGTAATATGTGGCTCGTGCCAACGCTCTCTCTCTCTTTCGAACAAGGTTCGTATCATCAACGGTCCCCTGCGCAGTCCGTTACCATCAGCAGTTCGTGGCGCAGCTCGTACCAAAAGCAGTCCGTGGCGCACTCCCAGCTCCGCTCCAGCTCATCGACCCGAACTCCTTCCCACCTCATCTGGTCTCCTTCTCACCTCATCTCATCTCCTTCTCACCTCATCTGTTCAAGCAGTCCCTCGCAGCCGCTTTTATTGTCCGTTATTTTATCAAGCCGCCGGCTCCGATGACACGCCTACCGGTCGTCTCACCTCGGCGCTGGTTGGCCGGCAAGGGCTCGCTGGCTCCACCTCTGATGATGAGTTCACGTGCCACACCTTGGTCTTGTGGTTCCGCCCCCCTTTTTCCTTGGCTTGAGACCGCGTGCGTAATGGCGGCTTGGTGCCAGCAAACAGCCCAAGGCAAACGGCAGCGAATGCTATCCTACTGTTACTGCACTTTGACGAGCGGGAGAGATGTTTGGGAAAATTGAAAGGGGCCTATCTTATTTGATTAATGCAACGCAGATTCAACTATTGGGAACAGATCCTTAACTGAAACACATAATAATGAAATAACTACAGAGAGGTCCGATGGTTCTCTATGTGTTGTACATGGACTAACTAGGGTGCGATCTTTAATAAAGCCAATTGAATGAATGAATGAATGAATGATCGTTTTAAGGCCATTTTTCCCCGCTAAAGCGGGGGTTAGCCTTGCGGGCCCCATGACAATCATGGTTCCCTGCTTGAGGCAGTTTTTATGGCCGGATGCCCTTCCTGACGCCAACCCTTGGTCACGCTCCTACGATGCGCAGGGATACAGTGTACCTATTCTAAACCAGGGTACACACTGTGATCATTCATCCCAGCAAGCTGGTACTCAATTTGCCGACCTCGGAAGGATGACAGGCTGAGTCAACCCCCCTGGCGTTAATTCAGTGATCGACCGGGATTTGAACCCAGGATCCTAGGATCTCAAGCCGGCAACCTGACCACTAAGCCAACACAAAGCCATTTGATGGGGATATTTACAGGGGATCATTTATAAGGGAAACATTTACTAAAATTTACTAGTGAAGGTTCTAAAAACCATAACACAGCACCCGTCTTTCCTCTATGGCCGTCCCGGCCCAAAATAACTTTACTTAATGTGACACTCAGGTGTAGTAACCCTCTACTATTAACCTTACCCTTGAGTGCGACAGTTTTAAAACAACTAAGTATATCCCGCCTGCTACGTTGCATCCTACCTAACAGACTCACGCCCACAGAATAACCGAATTGCGGAAAGGTCTTCAAACTATACATATACGGTGGGGAGCATCATTTACAAAACACTAATTGGTATTTACAATGCGAACCCAGGACCTGTCATTTTGGGAGACAAAAAAAAGATCTTTTGAAAGAGGAAGGAGCATGCACTGCACTGCACCGATACACCATACTCACATGCCCGGGGATGCACAATTGATATTGCAGTGCACCCCCGAGCACAAGAGGATTACAAGTCACCATAAAGCACCATCAGCACCAAAAAAACACCAAAGCACCATAAAACACACAAAGCACCATCCAGTGCTCATTTCACACATAAAAAACAAACTGTTGACCTTGTCTCTTGCTTCCCCTGCTCTGCTGGTCCAATGTTTCTTGATGTTGACTTGTTCTTGTGGCTTGCTGCCTATTTGAAAATAACAAAAAGGGCAGACAACACGTCCACTTTTTATTTATGGCCAACAGGGGCTAACTAAGGGTGATCCACCTGTATGGCAAAGGGGGCCACCTCACCGTGGTCCGCAAGCAACTCTTCTCTGGCCATCATGGCCAGTCCCAGCAGAGGGGCCAGGCCCCAACACGTGGGGTCCATCAGTGTGGTGCTTGGCCACAAAAACGTGTGGTCCATAAAGTGGTGCTCGGCCGCAAGTCATGCAGTCCATAAGGTGGTGTACCGGTCCAGGCAGGCTGTGCCGCGGCGGCTCGGGCACACAAGTGCGGCTACCTGCGCACTCCCCCCGGACCCAAAAGAAACAAGCCGTGAGTGGGGAAGGAAAGGACACAGCAAGCATCGGGGCAAGGTCGCAAGGGTACACATCAAAACAAGGCAACGCAAGGTGAGGTGCGCATGGGAGCGAGCGGAGAAAGCTCGTCCCTACCATACGTCACCCCCCCCTGTCACCTACCCTACCCTTGCCCTTACCCCGTATTTACAAGACTCTACACATTTACAAATTCGTCACTACTGTCTCGTCTTTCCCATATCTCCAAATTCATCAACAATCCCTCTAACCAAATTTTCCATCAAGCCCAATTTCTCATCAATTCCTCCTGAGGAGGAAGAGATGGAACAAACAAGCACAATGTCATCCCCACGTCATGATGCGTCTTACATCCCCAAAACATTTGCAACAAAAACAAACAAACATGGTGTGGAGTAATATCATCACCTCAGGTGAGTGGCTGCATATGGTGCGAAGGGATTTCAATCATAACTATACTTCTAAATGATTTACCACTTTTACTCTACCCGGGGTCTTTCCCTGCCAAACCATTGGCCATCTTACACTATGTGGTTCTAAGAACCGAACTCCCATTGACCAAACTGTGGTGCTCACTGTTCGGGAATAGTTATATGACTCAGGAGGATACAAAATAACTATCCAGGGCTTTTACAAAGCAACGCTTTATTAGCTAATAATTCACTGGTTTCAATATAATAAAGAACTACAATACTATAACGAATTTAGTAATTCAAGTCGTTGGTTCTTCTTCGTTCGCCGGTGCTCTCCTGTTTTCTGTTTCCCGTTGCGTGGTTGTTCGTTCCGTCGGGCAGGGGTTCTCGTGGCAAGTGCTCTCGACTCAAAGTTTGTCCTCGTTTTTATCGGCACACTCGAGTTAATCCTCCGTGCGCTAAATGTTAATCCCTTCTCCGCAGAAGGTTGCTCAGTCATCCCGCTCGCCTTACTGGCACCAACTCGCTCCCCTCCTGCTGCGAGTTCCATTTGCCTCACAACAGGAGGGTGCTCTAGCCCGGGGCTGTGACCAGGTGAACAAGAGATTACCATGTGCACATATCCTGACATTCATTTACGAAATCGTCTATCTGCTTCGTTACCAGTCCCTTCTCAATGAGTTACATTTCCACATCACCAATTTGGGGTCTCACTCCCCCGATTCTTCACCCTGTGCCTTCGCACAATTTCCGTGCTGGGTCGTGTGGTGCTCCCAGCAGGTCCGCTCACCTGCACACCTCTGCCACTGCAGTTGCCTCCCGAGCTTACCTGCTCCTTACCCTAACCTACCTGGGGAAGGCCCTCTGGCGCTCTCACCCCACGACCGTCCTCTCTGGCGTCGGGCTACCCGGGTCTGTCCTCTGGATCCTCGGGCCCCATTGATTAACTCTACTGGCTCCCAGAGCCTATCTGTGGCCTCACCTGGCCAACATACTAACAGTGGCGGAGTGCCCATTTAACCATACACACACTAACAGGCCACACGCCCAGCCAATTGACTCCACCAATGCACCCATCCAACACTCTGTGCAACTACTCACACCACAGATGCCAATATCCAACCACAATTTACCTACTCCCTCTACCTACTTTTAAACTACCCTCCCCGGGTATTCGTGAAGGGGTCCATCTTCTACATCCACTCCTTTCGCACCAACCACTCCACTCCACGTATTCCACACTACTCACTCCACACCATCCATTCCATACTCCTTTCCATCTATTCCATACTCCATTCCATCTATTCCATGCTCCATTCATTCCATACCATTCATTTCATCCAACCATTCTCCATACACCTGTGCTTCACCTGTACACCTGCGCCCACACACCTGGTGTCACCTGTACACCTGGTGGCACTTGCACCCGTCTCTCCTCCAGGACCATTCATTCAATACAACTCACAATCACACCTTTCACCATACTCTGCTCAATGCACAATCATGCCAATCATCATGCTCACCACAAAGAACTTCCTGCACACACACTGCATCATCTAAGCTGACTACTCCCTTCTGAAACTCGCGCTCCCCAGTCTTCCCTTATACTAAGCGCTCCCACGTCATTATAATCCACTAATCTGCTACGTCCCCTCTACAGGTACATGTCGCTACTTAACTCTACAGTTACCTATGGTCATTTTCTAAATCCCTAACCATTATCCAAACCCTCCCTGGCTTGGTTTTCACCGCCATAACCCCATAAACTATTGCTCATGTGCCCTGGGGCGATGTGAGGGATGGTGGATTTACCATCCCTCTACATCGGGCATCTCTCCCTATACCATATACCCATCAAATTTTGCCCATCAAATTTTCCCAATCAAATTTGCCAATCATTACTGCCAATCATTTTTACCCATCAAATTTGCCAATCCAATTTGCCAATCCAATTCACTATCCCTACCATCGTCCATTAAACTTCGAGCCTCGGTGCGTCGTTACATTTTCAAAGCGCGGCTTCGCAAAGCCGAGCAATGTATGCGGGTGGTTTGTCTACTGCGGTCGGGTCCGTCCGGCACTCGATGCAGGGGAGGAGGTTTCATCGGGCCGAGATTCCGAGGTACACCTCGGCGCGGAACCTTTCGGTCTCCTGCCCGATGGCCCAATCTTGCCTGGCCGGAACGCCGCAACCACAAGGGGGCGCCGTTCCGACCCCTCCTACCTCCCCTCGAACCGGGCCGGTCGCCTTGCCTGGCAAAGCGCGGACTCGACCGTGTGGGGCGGGGCCCGGCACGAATCATGCACGATGCTCTGAACAGGAGCGACGCAACACCGATCCCCGCCGGTTCCCGCAGTACACAAAGCCCGGCACGGAATGGGAGCTCGCATCGGCTAAACGTCGGTCTAACCGCTGTCCCGTTTAATGTCGATGCCTTACTCGCATGCTCACACGCATACGCGACCCCTTTTACACTCTCCACACATCCAGGTGTCTCCATACACTCCGTTATTGCACTTTCTCTTACACACCACCCAGGTACACTCATTCCGCTCACAGTCTTCGTTACACACCTGACCACCGCACACCTCCTCGCACACTCGCCGTTCGCACACTTCATCAACACACCTCCTCGCGCCCACTCCTTGGTCACATCCTCTGTGACAACCATGGGTGTGCACTCTTTTGCACACCCAATCACGCGCTTCACCACCAACTCAGGTGTGCTTCCCCGCACGCGCTCAACCATTCCAGGTGTGCATTCTTTCTCACTCGCCACAACCAACTCGCACTCCGTGTCACTCTCACCACCACACTCTGTCATGCATTCACTCCCGTACTCTGTCGTGCATTCATTCTCACTCTCAACAGCACACTCTGTTATCATGCACTCCTCTGTTACACACCTTTCTCGCGCACCTTCTTGCGCACCCTCTCCCGGTACATACTCCGTACCACACATGGGGGTGCATTCTTGCACGCACCCAATCACCACCGCACACCCTGGCTCACCAATACCTTTTGCACTTTCCATAGTCGGACATCCTTGCACACATCCTCTTTCCACGCACTCTGCACCAGTCGCACACCTCACCAGCGGCCTCTCACGAACGCCCGGGTCTAGACCAACACCCAAGCTCGCTGAATCTCCCCTCACACCATATACATTTCCGAGCATATCGCCACTCACCTCGGCGCCTCTTCTCCTTCGCTCCTCCTCCGCCACCTGCAAACTCTTTATTTGGTCAGTAAGCACATCATCACGCTGTGAGCACAGACCTTGAACCAATTCCATCACCTCCTCCTTTATCTCTTTCTTAGTCTCCCTCAGTCTCTTCTTAATTTCACTTACCCCCTCTTCCACCTCCTCTAACTTCTGTTTCACCTCCTTTATTTCACGGTGCGCCCCTTCAATTTCTTCCTCTAAGGCCACCTTGGTCGTTTCTATGTGCGTCCTGACTTCCCGTTCTTTCGTCTCCATTGTCTCTGTCACCTCGTCCAACCTCTTTGTCAACCCCTCGTGTACCATCTGACATTCTTTCTTTGTCGCCATTAATTCCTTCTTTATCTCTTTTTGCGTCGCTTTCAACCCCCCTATTACCGCAGTGTTCTTTTCTACCTGCTCCCCTAACTCCTTTTGTCCCACTGTCAGCTGCCCTACTCCCTGCGTCAACTCCTCTATACCACCTTGTAACCTCGCCGTACTCTTCCTCACCTCTTTCTCCATGTGCTCCTCACCCCGCTTCACCTCGTCGCGTACTCCCGCGACCTCTTTGCTCACTCCGCGCCCTATATCCTCCCCCATCTCTCCCATCTCTTTGGTAGATGCCGCCCTCATCTGCTCCAAATCATTCCTTTGGGCATCCAATTTACTTTCCAACCCGTTTTTTACCTCCTCTATCTGATTCCCCATCTGTTTAATTTCCTGGGCGGATTGCTCCCCTATTTCCCTCAATTTGCCTTCCATATTGTTTTCTAACCCCTCTAACCCATTCTTCACCCCTTCCATTTGGTTCTCCTGGGCGGCCATTCTGTTTTCCAGCCCCGTTAACCCTTCATTCATTTGGCTACTCACGTCCTCAAATTGGGCCCCTAATACTCCCAATTACCTTCTAGCCCCCCAAATTTACTGTCTAATCCCTCAAATTTACTATCTAACCCTTCAAATTTACTGTCTAACCCCACGAATTTACTATCGAACACCTTCAATTTACTGTCTAACCCCTCAAATTTACCATCTAGCCCCCCAAATTTGCTGTCTAATTGCTCCAATTTGCTGTCTAACTTCCCAATTTGGTCACTGGTACCCCTTGCTTCGTCCCTCATTGCTCCAATTTGGCCTCCCAATTCAGTTCTTAATCCCTCAATTTGGTTTCCCATGTCATTTCTCAATTTCTCATTCGTCTTGACCATAAATGCCTCCATTTGTATCATGAAGAGGTTCATATCCACCGGTGCTGCGGGCTCGGCTGCCGCGACCATGTGCGAGGCGCCATTTTGTGCCCCTCTAACCTCGTGCGAGGCGCCGCCATCCTGTGCGCCTGCAACCCCCTCCACCGCATCCTCGTTGCTCTCCTCTTCCTTCTCTCCCAATTCCTCCCCGGGGTCCTGGGTCGATTCTACCTCCTCATTCTCCCCTACCGGCACCCGATCGCCTTGACCATCCATGGCACGACTCAATTTGGATGTTAATAATAAATTTCGGCCGCTTGTAAATTTTTGACCAAATTTTTTAGATGTTTTAAAAATTTGGTTCGGGTCCAAATCCCAACTCCTCGACACCAATTGTTACGGATCCGGGGGACGGCACTCCCGTTAGCAAGGGGGGGGGGTTAATCCCCTTGTCCTGTTAAGCTGGCCGTCTCCGCCGGTCCTGGTGCTATTACGTCACCTCCGGTCAGCGCTGAATAGGGTAGTAGGCCAATTATTCATATAACCTAATTACCAGCGCCTTCCGGTAAGCGAGGAAATGAGCCCCGCCCGAGCCGCGGCTGTAATGGACACGCCGGGCGAAGCGAGCCACAACTCAGGCCGTTAACAAAAGACTAAACCCGACTCCGAGCGTTTGGCCAAAATCGCGCCACAGGTATTCAATCAGGGAAAAGACTAAAGCGACCGGATGAGAGGAAAACCCAAAGAATAAGAAGGAACAGGTGTAATTTATTAATTATATACAAAACCAAAACCAAGGAAGAAACGAAAGGTAGGACTGTACAGGAAGAGGAAGAAGCAGATACACAGGGCAACCTTAAAACAGTCTTATATTACAACCCTGGACAAACAAACAGACTTACACGACAGGGAATGGCAGGAAGGAGGAGAAGGGTCCAGGCAGATGGTAGGCGTCGAGGTCCGGCTCCAGGAGTGGACTCGCATCGTGGCGGGAAACCCTGGCAGGCAGCGAGCGCGTATCGTGGACCACGAGCGGACGTTACGTATATCGTGGAAACTGGGATACGGCGTACGTAATATGTGGCTCGTGCCACGCTCTCTCTCTCTTTCGAACAAAGTTTGTATCATCAACGGTCCCCTGCGCAGTCCGTTACCATCAGCAGTTCGTGGCGCAGCTCGTACCAAAAGCAGTCCATGGCGCACTCCCAGCTCCGCTCCAGCTCATCGACCCGAACTCCTTCTCACCTCATCTGGTCTCCTTCTCACCTAATCTCATCTCCTTCTCACCTCATCTGTTCAAGCAGTCCCTCGCAGCCGCTTTTATTGTCCGTTCTGGTATCAAGCCGCCGGCTCCGATGACACGCCTAACGGTCGGCTCACCTCGGCGCTGGTTGGCCGGCAAGAGCTCGCTGGCTCCACCTCTGATGATGAGTTCACGTGGCACACCTTGTTTTTGTGGTTCCGCCCCCCTTTTTCCTCAGCTTGAGACCATGTGCGTAATGGCGGCTTGGTGCCAGCAAACAGCCCAAGGCAAACGGCAGCGAACGCTATCCTACTGTTACTGCACTTTGACGAGCGGGAGAGATGATTGGGAAAATTGAAAGGGGCCTATCTTATTTGATTAATGCAACGCAGTGTCAACTATTGGGAACATATCCTTAACTGAAACACATAATAATGAAATAACTACAGAGAGGTCCTATGGTTCTCTACGTGTTGTACATGGACTAACTAGGGTGCGAACTTTAATAAAGCCAATTGATGGGGATATTTACAGGGGATCATTTATAAGGGAAACATTTACTAAAATTTACTAGTGAAGGTTCTAAAAACCGTAACAATATATATATATAGATATATATACATATATATATATATATATATATATATATATACATATATATATATATATATATATATATATATGTGTGTGTGTGTGTGTGTGTGCATGTATGTGTGTGTATGTGTCTATATATATATATATATATATATATATATATATATATATATATATATATATGTTTGTGTGTGTGTGTGTGTGTGTGTGTAGCTTGTCATTGTCATTGTCATTGTCAATATGGAGTGAAATTGTCAATTGTCATCACATCATATCTGTCAATGTCAGATAGTGGAAGGAATGTATGGAGACAAAAGGTCTGAAGGTGAATATAGGAAAGACGAAGATGATGGCAAGTTGAAAAGCATGTGGTGAGGTGGAAAGAACTGGGAAGTGGCCGTGTGCTGTGTGCAGGAAGGGTGTCGGAGTGAACTCCATTCAATGTACAATGTGCGCTGAGTGAGTTCATCAAAAATGTAGTGGTCTGAGAGGGTCATTAACCAGTGTGGCAGCTACATTCAAATGTAAGGTGTGCACAGAGGGAGCTAAATGGAGAACATTGTCATGGGGACCACAAGGCTAACCCCCACTCTTGCAGGGAAAATGGCCTTAAAATGCCTGTTGTTGTTGTTGCACAGAGGGACCTGCAGATGGAGGAAATGTTGAGTTGGATCTTGGAGACGGCGTGAAGCTGGAAGGTGTGAAAATATTTTGCTACCTCGGAGACATGCTGAATGGAGAAGGTGGATCAGACTCGGCAACGGTTGCTCGAGTGAGATGTGCATGGAAGAAGTTTTGGGAACTGAGTGGCATGCTGACGAGGAGGGGAGTGTCGTTGAAGCTGAAGGGAAAGGTGTATGCTGCATGTGTGAGAAATGTTATGATTTATGGGAGCGAGACATGGGTCATGAATGTAGAGCAGCAACGAAGGCTGGAAAGGGTGGAAATGCGAATGGTTCGGTGGATGTGCGGAGTATCGTTGAGAGAGAGGAGGACAAATGATGAATTGCGAAAGATGATGGGAATATAGCCTGTGATTGATGCTGTGAAGAGGAACAGGTTGAGATGGTTTGGTCATGTGTTGAGGAAGGATGAAAGTGACTGGTTGAGAAGAGTGATGGAAATGAATGTCGAAGGAAGTAGAGGACGGGGAAGACCGAGAAAGACTTGGCTAAAGATGGTGGAAGAAGAAATGCGGGCAAGGGGGTTAACAAGGAGAGATGCAGAAAATAGGGCAAAATGGAGAAGATTGTCATGGGGACCGCAAGGCTAACCCCCGCTCTAGCAGGGAAAATGGCCTTAAAATGCATGTTGTTGTTGTTGTTTGTGTGTGTGTGTGTGTGTGTGTGTGTGTGTGTGTGTGTGTGTGTGTGTGAGTGTGTGTGTGCGTGTGCGCTGGCAGAGCACGTAGTCTGGGTCCTTCTTTCAGTGACCAGCGAATTAATATATCTATCTATAATTCCAGTAATCTCTGTGTGTATGTGTGTGTGTATGTGTGTCTGTGACCGCTGTTTCTCGACAACCACGGGTCCGATATACTTGAAACTTGCCAGGTATATTGCTGGGGACCTGAGGATGTGCCTTTTCAAGGTTTCATATTAATCGGAGAAGTAGTTACCGAGCTATGTCCAAAAAACGATTCAACCAATCAGAGAGCAGCGAGCTATCACGTGTGCCGAACGTGGCGAACAGACTCTGCCTCGGACGGCACATTTGAGAGCGTATTCATTTATTTCACGTTGGCAAACTATGTTGGCGCTATGTTGGCGTTAAACTATGTTTTAAAACTAATTAAAACTAATTTGCGATTCATCGTAACTGCGATATGCGACCTTCCGGACAGTCAAATGAGGACGTCACTTCCGGACTTACGGATAGTCATAGTGATGACGTACTGATGCTGAACGTGGCGAGCAGACGCTGTAAGGTACGATCGATTGTAGTACACGTTTATAATAACTCTGCCGATACAGGCCCGATTAACTGCAGCGCCATCCGAGCTGCGGCGTCGGGACGATACATTCATTGTACGGTCACATCACGCACTTACGGGCACGCCCATGGGCCCATGGGCACGCCCATGCATGCATGGGCGAAGACATTTTTTTTTTTTTTTTTTGGCAAGGGACGGGCACCCACGTACGGGCACGTCCTAGTATATACAATTGCCGCAGTGCCGTATTAATAAAGGAGCACCTTGCTTCACTGTTGATTGTTAAATCTTATCTACGGTTCTACGATAATCTCGGTTTTGGTAAATACCTTGCACTGTTGACTCATTTATCCCAAATTTCTTTCCAACACTTCGCTTTGTTTCACCATTGTCTATCAACTGCACAATTTCGAATTTCTGAGCGTAAGTTAAGTTCTTCCTCTTCTTGAGATCCCTTGATTTCTGTTTCCCCATGCTCGGTGATGATGTAGCACCCTTTCCACCATTTCCGGTGCACTATAGCGCGTATTTGGGGCGCGATAGTCGTGTGTTGTGCGGTTTTTCGGTAGCCGCGATAGCAAAGAAACGCGATAGCTGAGTTCGCGATAGCCGAGGGTTGAGTGTATATATATATAATTATTATATATATACAGTCAACCCTCGGCTATCGCGAACTATTACGGCCAGATTCGGCGTCAGAACAAGTCTAATCGGGGGACATTAGGGTATCCGCGGGGGGGGGGGGGGGGAGGGGAGGGGGGTTGGGGGGGCACACAAACTGCCGTTGGAGAAGTCAATCTATGTTGTAAATGCTTGATAATAAGAGTTTGCCGTCAACAATCAACACACCAACCCAGTTCCAATTTAAAAACATGCTGCAACGTCTCTCTCTTTCACACAAACACACACACACACACACACACACACACACACACTGCACAAAATATAGCCGACGTGCAAGTTTGGCGCCAAAGGCTTGGCCTGCGGGTGGGTGTGGGGGGGGGGGGCACAATAACTCATTTGGGGGGGCATGGCCCGCGAATTCCCCCCCCCCCCATGACACGGACCCTGCTTACGGCGTCGCAACGAGGCACAGCCCTCTGTCTTTGAAGAGCCCTCTGACGTTGAGCGCTTCTCTGGTGCTTCAGCTGATGCAATCCTGGACGAGTTAGAGGCACGTAGGGGTGGTCAATAAGACTCCACCCAAGCCTCGGAACCTACCCAACCCCTAAGCCCCTCATCGTTCCCAAAAAGGTAAATAAAATGGTTAAAAAAAAGTTCTTTTTTACCATTTTATTTTTATTTACATATTGTGATTCTTGTTTTAATGTTTCTTTATTTGTTAATGTTTCTTTATATGGTAGAAAAACTTGGTAAAAAAGTGGCTAAAATAGGTTAAATATGTGGTCAACTTGGGGGTCCCGGCACCAATTAGAATTATTACCATACATTCTTCAGTTCGGCTATCGCGATTTCGGCTAACGCGCACCGATAGCGGCACCAATTAGGCGCGATAGCCGAGGGTTGAGTGTATATATATTGTTGCGGATCTCTCGAAGCCCGTCGACGTACAGAGGGGGGTTTAAACCCCTTTTCCCCCTCGGGTCTTCGAGTCCACAAGGCAGAGTCGCCACTCCCATAGCGAGCGCGGGAAAGGGTATCAGGTCGACTCCACACGTACCTTCAGTACCCACGCTGCCACGAAAACGGGGACTGGACCTCGCACCAGCCACACTAATTGAATACGCCAAGCGGTTTGCGTATCACGTGACTCATGCCGTTACTTTTATTGAACCCGATTCGAGCGGTTTTATTCGTGCGATGCTAAGCCAACAGTGAAATGACGGGAACGGTCAAATGGAAGGAATAATACAGGTTTATTTACAATGTACAAAGATCAGGATAAAGAGAAGGGACACAGAGCAGGCTTAATCAGTCTTAACTTATCCCCCAGACACGGGCCCACTCACTCAAGCAGGGAAAAGAAGGAAGGACAGTTCGTGCTCCAAACGCGCCCTGGCGCTGGTCGCTCCGGGACAGCTCGCCGGGCGTGGCCCTCGGATGTTCACGGCACGTATGCTGGGAGCGCAGGCAGGGAGATCGGGTGTCTGTGGCTCCGGAATGGATCGTCTCCACAAGCGGGATTAATACAGCCGCAGAGCGCAGAACACA
The DNA here is from genome assembly GCF_964187855.1 of Myxine glutinosa. Lineage (NCBI taxonomy): Eukaryota > Metazoa > Chordata > Myxini > Myxiniformes > Myxinidae > Myxine > Myxine glutinosa. The sequence goes on along the minus strand of NC_136266.1, from coordinate 23,486,185 downwards.
GGGAGAGTTCGTGTACAGAGGGGAGGCTTATAACAAGCAAGGCACTTCACTCGTGCTGCGACAATGTCTCTTTATCACTGCTCAATCACCACGCTCTCACACCACGAACTCGGGCACGAACCAACTCTCAAGCTCTGTCTCGTTCTGTCGCGGGGGGCTCGGGGCAAGGTTTTATATAGCCCCTCCCCAGTCCTACCCGAATGTTCTAAGCCCCTCCTCTCACCGCCGTTGTGAGCCACTCCCCTCGAGCTCCAATTGGCGGCTCACTGCTTACCGGCCACTCCCCCTTGCAGCTCCTCCCTTCGGCCTTGCCAGACTTGTTCCAGGCCTAGCACATGGCATTCCAGCCCAAAGAACCCCCTAACTCACTGGCCTGCTCAATGCAAACTAACACAGGAAAGGAAACGACGCTTACATTTAATAAGAAATAACTGAACTAAAGCGAGGCTACATGTTGTGGTGCAACTACCTATGAGGGGGGGTCCTTCTTTATTCACAAAACCGCAACAATATATATATATACACACATATATATATATATATATATATATATATATATATATATATATATATATATACATATATATATATATATATATATTGTTGCGGATATGGGATTTACATCCATCCATATCCGCTTGTAAATATTCCCCTATTTCCTCAATACTTCCCAACTATCCCCAATCCCCCATTCCCTAGTCCCATTTTCTGTAAACAACACTCTGTAGACCCGACCTCCCCCTATTTCCCCCATTAAATGTCGTGCCCAGGTTCACCGCATCTCATGTAAGACAACTATAGGACATCTTGCTAGTTATTCTTAGTCTATGTCAGTTAAGGACTCGTTTCCATTAATTCTGACCCTTCGTTGCACCAGAATGTGATTGTATGGCACCGTTAGGAAGTTTAGGACCTCCCAATACCTCCCTGCAGCTCTTCCTCACGGTTCAGCAACAACAACAACAACAGCAACGGCGGCGGCGTGCACAGGGAGTGCGCGTCCTCACTCCGGCTTGGTTGGTAGGGGGTGTTGGGAGGGCATGAGGCCTTCCCAACGAGCCGCCATCGAACATGTGCTCGACGGGGTTACCAAATAGGGGCTCCCTGTCAGCTCCTCGTCAAGGGCGGAGCCCGGTAACCCCCGCACCCAATGGAAGCGGCGGACCGGCCCCAGGGGGGCGGAGCCAACCAGCTGAGGGCGTGTCACTCCCCGCTGAGCATGCGCAGGAAGAGGGAGGTGACGTCAGATGCGCGCTGAGCTTGGAGCAAGCAAGACGTACCCTCCGAGCGCTGTGAGGCCTCCCCGCATCTCTGGACTGGACCGTGCTTTATCCTGTCCCCGAGCCAAGGTGCACCTTGTGCTATCGACTACCTGTCCCTTCCTGCCATCAATCCCTGTGTAAGTCAGCCTTGTTCCGTTTGTCTGTGGTCTGTCTGGGCTAAGATAAGATTGTATTTAAGTGCCCATCTCTTCTGTGTCTTTTACCTCACTCTGCCGTGTAATCTACCCCCTTTTCTCCACCACTGTAATTATACCCTCCTCCGGAGGTCTTGAGAACTGTACCCCTTGCGTCGTTTCATCTATCCCAGTCGTTGTGTCCTTTCCATCATTGATTTAGCATAGCGCGATTTGGTCAACGTCTGGGTGGAATCGGGGTCTAGTCGGGGAATAACTGTTCGGTCGCGGTCATACCAACCGCTCGGTCAAAATAACATCTAAACCGCGTCCGCAACAATATATATACTAGCTTGGCTCGGCTGAGTCGTTACTGAGGAACGGGCTTATTTTAGCTGAGGATAATGACTGTACCTGAGTTGCTGTGTTGTCATGATTTACACCAATCATAATACAAACAATTGTTTTACACAAATGTATTTGTTGTGTTTGTGATATTACATATTTATAGGCAATTTAGGTTGAAGATTTAGGTTGAATGTTTTTTTTTCAAGAAAGAACCCCTCAGCACATACATAGGGGAGGGGTCGGTGCAGACTGGAAGTTTGGGACGATTACACCTCACCACCACATAATTCAAAACACCTCACCACCACGTAATTCAAAACACCTCACCACCACGTAATTTAAAACACCTCACAGCCATAAAATACGTAATAAAAACACCTCACCACCACGAAATTAAAAACACCTCACAGCCATAAAATACATAATAAAAACATCTCACAGCCACGAAATTAAAAACACCTCTCCACCACGTCATTTAAAAACACCTCTCCACCAAGTAATTCAGATCACCTCACCACCACGTAATTCAAAACACCTCATCATCAACTAATTCAAAACACCTCACCACCACATAATTAAAAACACCTCACCACCACGTAATTATAAATACCTCACCACCACATAATTCAAAACACCTCACCACCATGTGATTTTAAAACACCTCACCACCATGTGATTTAAAAACACCTCACCACCACGTCATTTAAAAACACCTCACCACCACATAATTCAAAATACCTCACCACCACGTGATTCAAAACCACCACAACGTTATTAAAAACACTTCACAACCAAGGAAACAAAAGTTTGAGGGAGTCATAAAGTGACAACACAGACACTGCCCAGATGTGTAGCTATATAGATAAATGACTGTACCTGAGTTGCCGTTTTGACATGGTTTAAACCAATCATAATTCAAACAATTATTTTGCACAAATGTATTTGTAATATACGTGATATCACATTTTACAAACAATTGAAGTTGAAAAAAAAAAAAATTCCCCAAAAAAAAAAAAAAAAAATTGGAAATTTTTTCAAACAAAATACCCTTAGGACATACCGACGGGAGAGATATGTGCATACCAGAAGTTTGGTACGATTTCACAAAAGTTTGAGAAAGTAGTTCAGTGACAAGACAAGACAAGACATGACAACACAACACAGGACAGGACAGACGCTGCACAGATATATATATATATATATATATATATATATATATATATATATATATATATATATATATATATATATATATATATATATATGTATATATATATATATATACATATATATATATATATATATATATATATATATATATATATATATATATATATATATAATATGTATATATATATATATATGTATATATATATATATATATTGTTACGGACACGACTTATTAAGATGTTATGATGGGCCGAGCGGAATGGCCGCCGTGTTCGCACAAGTTACCCGATTACACTCGAACGTTGGCCGAATCGCGCTATGCTAAATCAATGAAGGAAAGGACACAACGGCTGGGTTAAATGACACGACACCAGGGGTACAGTTCTCAAGACCTCCGGAGGAGGATATAATATGGGTTTGCAGAACGTTTAGATTACACGGCACAAGAGGTACAGCACAGAAAGATGGGCACTTAGACACGGTCTTATCTTAGCCCCGACAGACCACAGACAAACGGGACAAGACTGACTCACACAGGGATTGATGGCAAGGAAGGGCAGGTAGTCGATAGCTCAAGGTGCACCTTGGCTCAGGGGCAGAATCGACTCGGTCCGGTCCAGAGATGCGGGAGGTATCTCTGAGCGCTAGGAGGTGGCGTCCTTTCTTCTCCGTAGCTGAGGCGCATCTGACGTCACCTCCGTCTTCCTGCGCATGTCCCGCGGGGAGTGACACGCCCTCGGCTCGTTAGCTCCGCCCCAGATGGAATCGGTCCACCGCTTCTTATTGGGTGCGGGGGGTTACCGGGCTCCGCCCTTGACGAGGAGCTGACAGTGAGCCCCTGCGTGGTAACCCCGTCGGAGCACATGGTCAATGGCGGCTAACCAAGCCGGAGTGAGGACGCGCACTCCCCGCGCCGCTGTTGTTGTTGTTGGTGTTGTTGTTTCATGAGGAAGAGATGCGGGGAGGTATTGGGAGGTCCTAAACTTACTACTGGTGCCATACAATCACATTCTGGTGCAACGAAGAGTCAGAATTAATGGAAACGAGTCCTTAACTGACATAGACTAAGAATAACTAGCAAGATGTCCGAAAGTTGTCTACGTGAGATGCGGTGGACCTGGGCACGACATTTAATGGGGGAAAAAGGGGAAGGTCGGGGCTACAGAGTGTTGTTTACAGACAATGGGACGAGGGAATGGGGGATTGGGGATAGTTGGGGAGTATTGGGGAAATAGGGGAATATTTACAAGCGGATATGGATGGAGGCCAAATCCCATATCCGCAACATTGCACCCTTCTCTACCTCGGGGCGTCCCGACCCGATAAATTTTTACCTACGTTAGTGTGGCACTCAGATGTAGTTCCCTCTACTATTAACTCAACCCTGAGTGCGACAGTTTTACAGATGTTCACAAATGAGTAAATATGTCCCCCTGCGACGTTGCACCCTTCTCCTCACAGAACCACACCCACAGGATAACCGAATCGCGGAAAGAATCCTCAAACTAAACATACAGCCGGTAGGGAGCATTATTTACACAAGACTACACTGATATTTACACTACGATCCAGGACCTATTTTTGGAGGAACACATGCAGATGTTATGCATAGAGAGAGCACGCATGCCAGCATCGATACACCAACCCACGAGTGCTCTGTGGCCCTACGGCCTTTAATAATGTGCAGAGCACCCCATCCAAGCACCAAAAGCACCACCCCATCATGTACAGTCAGCACCATCCGGTGCACCAATAAAGTGTTCGATAATCACCGGTGGTGTCGCAGCCGGCCGATGTTCTGCCGCTGGTCTTGCCTTGGAGCCCACTTGGTGTTCTGGCTTCCTTCAAAAATAAAGAAAGGCACCAACCGCGTCCATTTCTAAATTGTGGCCGTCAGGGGGCCAACTATTAGTGGTTCACCTGTATGGCATAGGTGCCACGTTGACCCATAGGTCCATCAACGGGTGGTGCTTGCCCGCAAAAGAACTGCGGTCCATGGTGGGCGGCCACAAACATTGCGGTCCATATGGTGTATCGATCCAGGCAGCAAGCAGCGAAAGTACAGGCCCACAACTGCGGAGCCAGCACCTCTCTCTCCTCTCTCTCTGCCCCAAAGCCAGATCCTCGGAGGTGGGAGACAAAAGAAGAAGACAAGTGAGTAAGGTGGTAAGGGCGCAAAAGTGCACGCAATACAAGGTGATGCACACTGGGGGCACATGGGAACCAGGTGAGACAGGTACGTTCCTACCGTATGCCCCCCCCCCCACCAGGTAACCTACATTGCCCCTCCCTTACCCCTTACTGTATCCACAAAACACAACACTACCCATAAACATCTACTTTACAAATCAACAAACGTCCCTACTGTCTTCCCCATTCCTCCCATAAACCAAATTCGTCTTCTCTCCCTCCTAACCAATCAAATTTGCTATTTCCAACTCTCATCAAAATTTGCCATCTCCAACTCAACATCAAAATTTGCCATCACCAATTCATCATCAGTCCCTCCTAAGGAGGGAGAGATGGAATCACCCCAATGTCTCATCCACGTCGTGATGCGTCTCACCAATCCACACAGCAATTCTCATTTCCTGCACACAGAACAAAGGAAACACAGGTGTGGAGTCATCATCATCACCACAGGTAAGTGGCTGCGTATGGTGCGACAGGTTCATCAATCCTAACTATTTCCTAAATGACTTTAACAACTTTACATTACCCGGGGTCTTTCCCTGCCAATCCATTGGCCAACTTACACTATGGGTTCTAAAAACCAATTCCCATTGACCAAACTGTGGTGCCTCTCAATTTGGGGTCTCACTCCCCCGATTCATCTCCCGGTGCCTCGCACAATTTCTGGGCTGCGACGTGTAGCTCTCCCAGCAGGTCTACCCACCTGCACACCTCCACCACTGCAGTTGCCTCCGAGCTTACCTGCTCCTTACCCTAACCTAACTACCTGGGGAAGGCCCTCTGGCGCTCTCCCCACTCGGTGCCCTCTCTGGCACTGGGCTACCCGGGTCCGTCCTCCGGATCCTCGGGCCCCACTGACACTAACGGCTCCCAGAGCCCACCTGCGGCCTCACCTGGCCGACATCCTCACAGTGGTGGAGCGCCCAACCAACTACACACACTAACAGGCTACACGCCCAGCCATTTCCACAACACTAATGCACCCATCCACAATACCATTCTGCAACCGCACCACAAATGCCAATATCCAACCACAATTTACCTATACCCTCTACCTAACACTTACACTACCCGCCCCGGGTACTCGTGAAAGGGGTCCACTCTTCCCCCATCCACACCTTCGCACCATGCACACCACTCCGTACCACTTACTCCAACTCTCTCCACACCACTCATTCTCTGCTCCATATATTCCACACACCTGCACTTGCACACCTGTGCTCTCACACCTGGTGCCACCTGCACCCTTCTCTCCCCAAGCGCATTCGCGCTGATCCACAACACTCACTGCTCCACACACCTGTCCAGTTCTCACACAGCATCATCTCATCTAACTACTCCCCTCTGAAACTTGCGCTTCCCAGTCGTCCCTTTAAACTATTGCGCTCCCACGTCATTATCATCCACACTAAACTACCTGCGTCCCCACTACAGGTATCAGTCACTAACTAACCTTAACGTTACCTAATGTCATCTTCGCTAGATCCCTATAAATATAACCTAACCCACCCGGGCTAGTTTCCACTGCCATACACCCCCTAAACTATAGCGCATTTGCCCCACCATGGGAAGGGTGGCAGGGATGCCACCCTTACCCACCGGGCCCATCGCTCATCAATCCCCCAGTCCTCTGGCACTAATAAGCCCCCCTTATTCAGAGGTACTGGGTCCCGCCTCGGCATCTAAAGCCGAGGCAATCCACGGGGGCGCCTGCTCGCCGGTGTAAGGCCTTATCCGGTCGGCGTGGACGATCCGAGGGAGGGCTCGTGGCCCCATTTTGATCTTTACTACCACGTCACAGACTTGCGACAGGACGACCCCAGGGCCTTGCCAGGGATAGGTGAGTTTCGGGCACCTACCCTTCCTCCTCCGGGGATTGAAGAACCAAATCTTCATCCCCGGAGTGTACTGACTCCCCTGGCTCCGGTGGTCGTACCTGCGCTTCATCTTCTCCCCCGCCAGATGGAGTTGGCGGCGGGCGAAGGCATGGACTAGCTCCATGCCTTCCTCTAGGTGACGTGCGTACCCCTCCCTCGGCGGGTTAACCACTGTGTCTGGCACGGGACCGCATAGCAAGTCGGCGGGAGCCCGTAACTCCCGCCCATACATAAGCAACGCTGGACTGCATGCGGTGGCCCCGTGCTGGCTGGTTCGGTAGGCCATGAGCAAATAAGGGAGATGTTCGTCCCAGTCATCCTAACGGGTGGCGGTGAACAGTGCCAGTTGTTGGATTAAAGTTCGGTTGAATCTTTCCACCATCCCGTCAGATTGAGGTCTTAAAGGCGTTGTTCTGGTTTTCCGAATTGACAGGAGACTGCACACATCTTTTAGTAATTTGCTCTCAAAATTTCATCCCTGGTCGGTGTGCAACTCCTGTGGAATCCCATGCCGGCACACAAATCCTTCCACGAAGGCCTGCGCTACCACCCCTGCTTCTTGGTTGGGGAGGGCGTAGGCCTCCGGCCACTTGGTGAAGTAGTCCATCACAACGAGGATGTACTTATTACCTAGGCGGGTGCGGGGTAGTGGGCCTAGGATATCCATGGCCACCCGCTCTAGGGGGGCCCCCACCTGGTGTAATTGAAGGGGGGCCCTCATCCTCCGTGCTGGTCCCTTTTTGGCAGTACAGGCGTCGCATCTCCGACACCAGTCCTGTATGTCGCGCCCCATATTCACCCAATAAAACCTCCGGCGTACCTGCGATGTCGTCTTTGTCCTGCCCAAATGGCCGCCGGGGCAGGTACCATGCACCTGTTGCAATATATCGGTCTTAAATTTATTTGGGACTACCACCAGCCAGGAAGTTTTATCAGAGGGAACCTCCACCCACTTGCGATACAAGATGTTATCCTTCAATTCCAGGGTCTGCCACTGAGCCCAATATGCCTTGGTCTGTGCCCCGAGGGGGGTGACCTCTTCCCCCTTAGGTCTTTGCCCCAATTTGACCCAATTGAACACTGGCCCCAGGACAGGATCCTCCTGCTGGGCCGTGCTCCATGCCAAAGTTCCGAATTCCTCATCTGCGGTTAGTGGCAAAATTGGCCCTCTCACCCGGGTTGCCCGGACAACGAGGGTCGGGTCCGAATCGCCCAATTGTTCCCTCTCCTCGTGTCTCGCACAAAATTTGCAGTTTTCCCCCAGACAAGGACGCCGAGAGAGTGTGTCCGCATTACCATGGGCCTTCCCGGGCCCTATGGGCCACATCAAAATCGTACTGCTGCAACTTTTCCAACCACCTTGCAATTTGGCCCTCTGGTTCCTTGAACCGAAGGAGCCATTGCAAGGAGGAATGGTCAGTTCTAACCAAAAATTTCCGCCCGTACAAGTACGGGTGGAAATGGTTCATGGCAGCCAGCATAGCCAATAACTCTTTGCGAGTGACGCAATAATTTCGCTCGGGCCTACTTAAGGCCCGACTATAATAACCAATCACTCTCTCCACGCCCTCCTGTGTCTGAGACAAAACTGCGCCCAATCCTTCCTGGCTCGCATCCGTGTCCAGGGTGAATGCCCCGTTGCTAGTGGGGTAAGCTAGAAGGGGTGCGGATGTTAGACACCCCTTCAATTTTTGGAAGGCCTCGTGGCACTCCCGTGTCCAATTAAATCGCGTCCCCTTCTCCGTAAGCCGGTGGAGGGGACGGGCCAACTCCGCAAATTTCACCACAAAGCGCCGGTAGTAGGAGCAGAGTCCCAAAAATCCCCGCACCTCTTTGATGGTACGTGGTGCGGGCCACTCCTCTACCGCTTTCATTTTGTCTGGGTCCGTTTTTACCCCCTCGCAACCGATGACGTGGCCTAAATAGGCCACCTCCTTGGCAAACAAGGTGCACTTACTCGGGTTCATCTTCAACCCTGCCTGTCTGAGGCACCCGAACACCTGGTCCAAATTAGCTACTGCCTGGGGGAACGTTTTGGCATGTACTAGGACGTCATCCAGGTACACCAGGCATGATTGCCATGGCATGCCGCCTAGTACATGTTCCATCAATCTTTCAAAGGTGGCGGGGGCGTTACACAAACCAAACGGCATCACAGTAAACTGATACAGTCCCTTACCTGTGGAAAATGCCGTTTTCTCCTTCCCTGCCCTATCCATCTCCACCTGCCAATACCCACTCTTGAGGTCCAAAGTTGAGAACCAATTTGAGCCCGCAACGGCATCGAGGGTGTCATCAATCCTTGGCAGGGGATATGAGTCCTTGAGTGTCACGTTGTTTAGCTGGCGATAGTCCACGCAGAACCGCGTGGTCCCATCCTTCTTTTTGACCAGCACAACAGGTGACATCCAATGACTTCCCGAGGGCTCGATCACGCCTGCGTCGAGCATTTTTTCAACCTGCTCGTCAGCTTCCGCCCTCTTGCTCCAAGGGAGCCGTCGGGCGGCCTGACGAATAGGCCGGGCCTCACCGGTGTGGATCTGATGTTTCACCAGGCCCGTACGTCCAATATCCTCGGTGGACAGGGAGAAGAGGTCCAAATGGGACCCAACCAGTTTGTGTAAGGCCTCCCTCTGGGTACCTCCCAACTCTACGCTACTACGATTTACCATCTCGCAAATGGGATCGGGCCAATTCCTACTTCTTATTGAAGGCTCCCCCCGGGGTCGGCTCGGCTGGACGTTCTCGCCCCTCACTGTCGCGACTTCCTCAACTGGGGTGCAGCCAGCTACCCTCGTGCCCCTTACTATATTGCGTGGTTCTGTACTCATATTTATTACTCGGACGGCCACTACCGGTCCGTCCGTTTTTACAAGGGTGCGGCCCACGATTAAACCCGGTATGGACTGCGCTGCCACCGGTTCGACCAGGCCGCAGGACTCCTGCCATGTTGGGCGAGCTGCCCACCGGGCCGGCACTATCGCCTCGGCCCTTGGGGGAATGGTCACGGCCTCGGAAGCCTCCAGCTCCGCTCTCTCGGCCGTGCTCACTCCCCCTAACGGCAGCTCTTCTACTCCCACCTGCAGGATCCCCCGGCACAAGTCGATTTTACAACCGCTGGCAGTCAACAAATCCAACCCTATTAAACATGGGTCGCACACCTCCGCCACCCAAACATCTATCTCCCTCCTTACCGACCCTAACTTGAGGGTCACAGAACCACGCCCTATGATCGGGGCAGTTACCCCGGTAGCAAGTTGCAAACTATAATTGTGCAGGCGCTGGATCTTATCCCAGCCACCTGCGCTCGAATCAAGGACCACAGGGCTGATGATCGTGGCGCTAGCTCCTGTGTCCACTACGGCGTCTACCCCCACGCCGGCAATTTTGCATCTGATTGTCAGGCTACCGGTTACAATTTGGCCACAATAAATGACCTGTCGCGTCAATGAGGGCTCTCCTCCATCCTCTTCTGCCGAACACCGCCCTACGTGCCCGACACCTTCTAGTTTCCCGGGGTCTGGCGGGGGGGTGTCTGGGGTCGGCTAACCCGCTCCCCCCTGGGCGGAGTTGAGGATCTCAACCGCCGGGGATCATCCCGGCGCGTGGCTCGACAGTGCCGCGCCAGGTGACCCAGACGGTTGCAAGTATAGCACCTCACCTGATAAGGTGCTTGTCTCCGGAATTCCAAATTTCCCCCCCTGTAGGTCCGAATTGGATTACCCGCTCGTGATCCACCGCGGGCCACCTCCGGGGCCGCCTGCCATGGTCCAGGTCCCGCCAGGCGCTGGTCTACCAGCCTCCGGACCATGCCCGCCAGGTCAGGACTCACGTCGGGGGCGGGCCCCCTAAGGGGTCCGCCCTCCATCGGGGGTCCCACCTGGCGGACCGCCATTGCGAGACGCTCGCCCCCCCGGGCCAGGGGCCTCGCTGCTTCCAAACGGGCCGCAGCGTCAGCCGCCTGGCTCAGAGTCTGCGGGCGCCACATGGCGAGCTGTTGCCGGAGCTCAATATCCGGGAGGGCCCGGATAAAATGGTCCAGCGCCAGGCTTTCCCGGGAATCCGCTGCCATGCTAGCATGTGCGATCCCCACTGCGCGGCGAATGTCGTGGGCAAGTTCCCCGATGGCTTCCTGGGGCTTGCGTTTTCGCAGCGCGAGCTGAGCTTTAACAAGCTCGCTCTGCTGTTCAATGCCGAATCGATTAATTAGGGCGTCGCGGAGGGCTGGCAGGGTGAGAGCACCCGCTGGTAATGCCGTCAGCACCTCCGCCGCCGCGCCGCGCAATGCGGCCACCAGGTGTACTCCACCTTCGTCCTCACCCCAACCGTTGCCCTTACACACACAGTCAAACTGCGCCAGGTACGCGCGTAGATCACTCTTGCCGTCATACGGCGCGAGTGGGACCTTGTGGGACCACCTCGTATGCGAGTCGTTGCCCGCCTGCCGGACCCCGTGCGTCGCTCCTTGCGGGGTCAGCGCGGGGCCGAACCGGCCGGGCCCCCACAGTACATTACCCCCAAGGGGCTCTCGTGCCTCCCCGGTCCCTCTAACAACTACCCCCGTTGGTGTCGATGCATGGGTCACACTTCCGCAACCCGCTACCCATTCCATACCACCACAACCTTGCTCACCCACACCTCGCACCTCTCGTTCCATACCCTCCGGACCAGCCATACACCTCACTCTTGGCCTCTCACGAACATCCGGGTCTATCTCGACCCCCAAGCTTATTAAATCACCTGGCGCATCATACGCACGACCATATTGGTCACCACTTACACCGGGTCCTCTTTCTCTTCGCTTCTCCTCCATCACCTGCGAATCCCTCATCCGGTTAATGAGCACATCATCACGATCCGAACACAGACTTTGGACCAATTCTTTTACTTCCTCCTTTATCTCTTTCTTATCCTCTCTCCGTCGCTTCTTAATTTCGCTCACCCCTTCTTCCACTTCTTCTAATTTCTGCTTCACCTCCTTCATCTCCTCGTGCGCCCCTTTAAGTTCTTCCTCTAACTCCACTTTATTTTTTTCTATGTGCTCCCGCACCTCCCGCTCTTTAACCTCCATCACCTCTACCACCTTGTCCATTTTCCTCGTCAGGTCCTCATGTACCGTCTGACACTCTTTTTTAATTACCCCTACGTCCTTTTTCATCTCCTTCTGTGTCGATTTTAAACCCTCTATTACCGCTGTGTTCTTCTTTACCTGGTCCCCCAACTCCTTTTGTCCCACTGTCAGTTGTTCTACTCCCAGCGTCAATTCCTCTATACCACCTTGCAATTTTACAGTCCCCTTTCTCACCTCCTTCTCCATGCGCTCCTTACAGTGCCTCACCTCCTCGCGCACTCCTCCGACCTCCTCACTCACTCCTCTTCTGATCTCCTCTCCCATCACTTGCATCTCCTGCCCAGATGCCACCCTCATCTGCTCCACTTCCTCCCTGTAAGCATCCATTTTAGTTTCTACCCCCATTCTAACCCCCTCTATCTGCTGCCCCATTTGTTTTACTTCCCTTTCCGCTTGGTTCCTCATGTCCCTCAATTTGCCTTCCATACTGTTTTCTAACCCCTCTAACCCCTTTTGCATCCCTTCAATTTGATTCTCTTGAGCGGCCATTCTGTTTTCTACCCCCATTAACCCATTTTTCACCTCTTTTATCCCGTTGTCTAACCCCTCAAATTTGTCGTCTAACTTCCCAAATTTCTTGTCTAATCCCTTAAAATTATTGTCTAACCCCTCACCGGTACCCCTCGCTTCGTCCCTCATTACCCCCATTTGGTTTCCCATTACCCCCATTTGGTTTCCCATTACCCCCAATTGCTCACTCTGAGCCCTCGCTTCGTCCCTCATTGCCCCCATTATTCTGTTTTCCATTTCTTCATTATTCTTGTCCATAAGGGCCTTCATTTGCATAAAAAAAAGGTTCAAATCCACCGGTGGCGCTACCACGGTCGCGGGCGCGGTCGCCGTGGCCATGTGCGAGGCGCCATTTTGCGCGCCCGTAACCTCGTGCGCGACGACGCCATTTTGCGACCCTGCTATCCTCACTGCTTCGCTCTCCTCATGTCCCTCAATTTGGTCCTGGATCGACCCTGCCTCACTCTCCTCTACCGGAACCCAGCCGTCTTGATCTGCCATAGCGCGACTTTCAAAATTCGGGTTTTTATTTTTTTTGTAAAACACAATCAAATTTCGCCGTTATAATTTCGACCGTGTGAAACGCGCTCCGGGACCGATCCCACTTCCCGACACCAATTGTTACGGACATGACTTATTAAGATGTTATGATGGGCCGAGCGGAATGGCCGCGGTGTTCGCACAAGTTACCCGATTACACTCGAACGTTGGCCGAATCGCGCTATGCTAAATCAATGAAGGAAAGGACACAACGGCTGGGTTAAATGACACGACACCAGGGGTACAGTTCTCAAGACCTCCGGAGGAGGATATAATATGGGTTTGCAGAACGTTTAGATTACACGGCACAAGAGGTACAGCACAGAAAGATGGGCACTTAGACACGGTCTTATCTTAGCCCCGACAGACCACAGACAAACGGGACAAGACTGACTCACACAGGGATTGATGGCAAGGAAGGGCAGGTAGTCGATAGCTCAAGGTGCACCTTGGCTCAGGGGCAGAATCGACTCGGTCCGGTCCAGAGATGCGGGAGGTATCTCTCAGCGCTAGGAGGTGGCGTCCTTTCTTCTTCGTAGCTGAGGCGCATCTGACGTCACCTCCGTCTTCCTGCGCATGTCCCGCGGGGAGTGACACGCCCTCGGCTCGTTAGCTCCGCCCCAGATGGAATCGGTCCGCCGCTTCTTATTGGGTGCGGGGGGTTACCGGGCTCCGCCCTTGACGAGGAGCTGACAGTGAGCCCCTGCGTGGTAACCCCGTCGGAGCACATGGTCAATGGCGGCTAACCAAGCCGGAGTGAGGACGCGCACTCCCCGCGCCGCTGTTGTTGTTGTTGGTGTTGTTGTTTCATGAGGAAGAGATGCGGGGAGGTATTGGGAGGTCCTAAACTTACTACTGGTGCCATACAATCACATTCTGGTGCAACGAAGAGTCAGAATTAATGGAAACGAGTCCTTAACTGACATAGACTAAGAATAACTAGCAAGATGTCCGAATGTTGTCTACGTGAGATGCGGTGGACCTGGGCACGACATTTAATGGGGGAAAAAGGGGAAGGTCGGGGCTACAGAGTGTTGTTTACAGACAATGGGACTAGGGAATGGGGGATTGGGGATAGTTGGGGAGTATTGGGGAAATAGGGGAATATTTACAAGCGGATATGGATGGAGGCCAAATCCCATATCCGCAACAATATATATATATATATATATATATATATATATATATATATATATATATATATATATATATATATATATATATATATACACACAAAGAATTAAGTTAAGCACCCCCCCCCCCCCGTTTTTTTACAACCTCGCACATTACAAGTTTGTTGTCGTCAAAACAGTGTAATATACCCATGATATTGCTATATTTTCTGGAGAAGTGATATTATGGTCACATAAAAACATAACAATCATGCCGTTTTCAATATTTTATTCTGAATAATTTAAGGTGAAATTTTTTGGGAATTTTAGGCATATTTTCACCTCAATTTAAGTATGGAGCTATAGGTCCATCACGGACAGTGTGGATGACGTTTATGTTTTCTAACGTACAGTCATTGTTCTGAGAAGACCTCTAGCGATCTTTGCGTCAATAACGTGTGTAGGACCCACGTGATCGGATCACTGACTCAACCCTACGTCTCATAGACCCTGTAAGCCGTCGTATGCGTTGCTGTGGCAGGTTGAACCCCCTCGAGCACGTTTGGGACATGTTGGGACGACAAATTGCGAAGATGGTCCCTCCAATAGCCAATCTGGATGAATTGGAACGTGCATTACATCGGGAATGGAACAACCTGCCACAGCAACGCATACGACGGCTTACAGGGTCTATGAGACGTAGGGTTGAGTCAGTGATCCGATCACGTGGGTCCTACACACGTTATTGACGCAAAGATCGCTAGAGGTCTTCTCAGAACAATGACTGTACGTTAGAAAACATAAACGTCATCCACACTGTCCGTGATGGACCTATAGCTCCATACTTAAATTGAGGTGAAAATATGCCTAAAATTCCCAAAAAAATTCACCTTAAATTATTCAGAATAAAATATTGAAAACGGCATGATTGTTATGTTTTTATGTGACCATAATATCACTTCTCCAGAAAATATAGCAATATCATGGGTATATTACACTGTTTTGACGACAACAAACTTGTAATGTGCGAGGTTGTAAAAAAACGGGGGGGGGGTGCTTAACTTAATTCTTTGTGTATATATATATATATTGTTACGGCCCGCGGATAAGATGTTGTGTTTGCCGAGCGGATGGCCCCGCGGCCGTACAGTTACCCCGACTAACCCGATTCCCGAACGTTGGCCGGATCGCGCCACAGATATTCAATAGGGAAAAGACTAAGGCAACACGGATGTGAATAAGAAGCAGACAAAAAGGTTGGAAATACGAGTATAATTTATTTGCTATTTACAGGCTCAAAAGTAACCAAGGAGAAGGAAGGATAATAAAATAAAATAGACAGAGGGACGGACCAGAAGGACACAGTGAAATTCGCTAGCTTATCCTATGCAGTCTTAATTAACCCAGGGACAGAACAAACAAGGACAGACTCACGCGGGGAATGATGATAGGACTGGCGGGAGATGGATGGCTGGAGGGAGAGGAAGGTCCAAGGGTACTGCAGCACGATCGGTGCGTTTGACCGCCGCCGTTCCTTCGTGGCCCTGCTCCGGAACTGCCGTCAAGGCCCCATGCTGTTGTCGTTGCTGCTGTGGCTGCAGCTGCTCTGGGGACGTCGCGTGCTTTGCCAGGACTCGTCTGGTCCAACCACACAACTGAACAACGTGCTTGCTTCTTGCCCAACTCTCTTGCTTGGTCCAACTTTGGCGAGCAAGGTGACGAATAGCAGGCTTTGTGCTTCCCTGGACGATCTCTTTTGGATGATCTCTTTTATTTCCCTCTGGATGATCTCTCTGGATGATCTCCTCTTTGGACCAGAATCGCTGCTGGATGATCTCTTTTGGACCAGAATCGCTGCTGGATGATCTCTTCTCTCTCTCTCTGCAGGACCTTGCGCGCACGCTTTTTATAGCGCCTCCGGCAATCAAGCCGCCGGCCTTTAGGACACGCCCATCGGTGTGCTCACCTCGGCCCTGATTGGTCGGCACGGCCCTCTAGCTCCGCCCTTGATGACGATGGGCGGGCACGCCTTTATTCCCCGACCCGAGCACATGTTCAATGGTGGTTTTGGAGGGGATGTAATTGGCAATCGAGGCTTGGCAATGACGAAAGGGGAAATGGAGGTTTTGGGAATGGGAATGAAAGGGGATCTAGCTTGTTTCACTTGGTGCATTGGAGTGTCATCTTAATGGGAGACAAGGCCTTACCCTAATACACATAATAAAGATATAACTATCAACCAGGGGGAAATCTATGATTGACTGACGTGTATGCTTTATGGACTAATTATGGGACGCCCTTTGACCTTTACACAACACTGGAGGCAGGAGGGTCCAGAATCAAGCAATATTAATAAAACACACAAAAAAAAATACAATCCTCATATCCACAACAATCTCTATATATAAAGGAGGAGTGTCTGTGTGTGTGTGTGTGTGTGTGTGTGTGTGTATATGTGTGTCTGTCTGGATGTCCGCTTATAACTCAAGAACTACACATCGGAGAAAAGTTTTAGACACAGATTCGGAATCAGCATAAAATCCTGGTGGTTATAGGCTACGTTTTATTTTAATATCAATGGTTTAAAAAAACCGCGCCACCTGCAATTCCATGGTGGTTTGTGGCGGCGCTAGACATTCGGGGTGTATTGCAATGGTTTGTCGGGTTTGGCTGTGGGTCCAGAATAGCTCCCATTTCCTCATGTTCTTCCACTTTTATTACGATTCTTCTGTTACAACGCCTTCCTTATGTACCTTATATCCCCCCGACGAGGCCTCTACATAATTTCATGCGGCAGAATTTCGTACATTTTGAGTGAAAGAAGTGAGACGAAGTTGTAGGAGGAAGAAGAGGCGCGGCCGAACTGATAGAAGCCGACTGTGGAGGGCCTCAATCGTGAGTGTAAATGGCAGGAATTGCGTTTGTATCGCAAAGTAAAGGATCTGCATTCATTTCTGAACTTGCATTGGTGGATTGTTATACATCTGCATTATTTTTCATAAAAAACTTTATGTTGAACTTGAAGGCTCCAAGCACGGTATATATATATAGCCCTCATTGAGGTAAAAATAAAAGTAAAAATCCTGCTATCGCTTGCCAAGCTCGCCGTTCCCCCCCTCCCCCTCCCCTCCCCCCACCCCTCTCCTCCTCCCCCTCCCTCCTCCCCCTCCCTCCTCTTCTCCCCTCTCCTCCTCCCCTCCCTCCTCTTCTCCCCTCCCCTCTCCTCCTCCCCTCCCTCCTCTTCTCCCCTCCCCCCCTCTTCTCCCCTCCCCCTCTTCTCCCCTCCCCACCCTCTCCTCCCCTCCCCACCCTCTCCTCCCCTCCCCCCCGTTCCCCTCCCCTCCCCCCCCCGTTCCCCCACTCCCCCCCAGTTCCCCTCCCCTCCCCCCCGTTCCCCTCCCTCCCCCATTCCCCTCCCCTCCCCCCCCGTTCCCCTCCCCTCCCCTTCCTCCTCCCCCCCCTTCCCCCGCCCGGCAATACCGGGTACTTCCAATGGCCAGCTGTACGTGGGCTGCTCGAGGGTTGGAAAACCAAGCAATCTTTATGTCTTGGCACCAAGTAAGAAAACCAGAAATGTTGTACACCAAGAGGTTTTGAGAAATTGAAAATTGACAAAACGCCATGTAGGAAATGTACTGTGATATTGCTCTAAAATATACATGTTCTTTTCATCATATATTTGTATTATTCTTATTCAACCCGGGCAAAGCCCCCCTCCCCCCTCCCCTGCCCCCTCTTCCTCCCCTCCCCCCTCCCACTCCCCTCCCCCTCCCCTCCCCCTCACCCCCTCCGCCACTCCCTCCCCCTCACCCCCTCCCCCCTTCCCCTCCACTCCCCCCTCCCCCTCCCCTCCACTCCCCCCTCCCCGCCTCCCCTCACCCTCCCCCCTCCCCTCACCCCTCCCCCTCCCCTCACCCCTCCCCACTCCCCTCACCCCTCCCCCTCCTCTCCCCACTCCCCTCCCCCCTCCCCCCTCACCTCCCTTCACCCCTCCCCCTCCCCCTCACCTCCCCCCTCCCCTCCACTCTCCCTCCCCTCCCCCCTCACCTCCCCCCCTCCCCTCTCCTCCTCCCCCTCCCTCCTCTTCTCCCCTCTCCTCCTCCCCCTCCCTCCTCTTCTCCCCTCCCCCCCCCTCTTCTCCCCTCCCCCCTCTCCTCCCCTTCTCCCCTCTCCTCCTCCCCCTCCCTCCTCTTCTCCCCTCCCCCCCTCTTCTCCCCTCCCCCCTCTCCTCCCCTCCCCCCCCGTTCCCCTCCCCCTCCCCTTCCTCCTCCCCTCCCCTTCCTCCTCTCCTCCCTTGCCCCGCCCGGCATTGCCGGGTACTTCCCATGGCCAGCTGTACGTGGGCTGCTCGAGGGTTGGAAAACCAAGCAATCTTTATGTCTTGGCACCAAGTAAGAAAACCAGAAATGTTGCATACCCAGAGGTTTTGCGAAATTGAAAATTGACAAAACGTCATGTAGGAAATGTACTGTGTTATTGCTCTAAAATATACATGTTCTTTTCATCATATATTTGTATTATTCTTATTCAACCTGGGTGAAGCCCCCCCTCCCCCCTCCCACTCCCCTCCCCCCTCCCTCTCCCCTCCCCCTTCACCCCCTCCCACTCCCCTCCCCCCTCACCCCCCTCCCACTCCCCTCCCCCCTCCCCCTCCCCCATCCCCCCTTCCCCCTCCCCTTCCCCCTCCTCCCCCTCCCCCCTTCCCCTCCACTCCCCCCCTCCCCTCCCCCTCCTACTCCACTCCCCCCTCCCCTCACCCCTCCCCCCCTCCCCTCCGCTCACCCCCTCCCCTTCCCCTCC
>NC_136266.1:23459608-23462108 GCF_964187855.1 Myxine glutinosa | reverse complement strand
CCTCCCCCTCCCCTCAGAGATCTCATGACAGAGATCACCAATCGCGGTTCACAATCTTTCGAGATGAGACTGAGGTTGAGGTCTCACTTTGCCGACAAATCATGTCAACTGGTGAGTAGTGATAACACTATGCAAAGGGAATGCTTCATCTCGAGGAAAGAAAAGCATTGTCACATGAAGCATCAAATAAGAAAGGATTAACGAATATCGAGCAGCAAAGATCGTCACGGAACGACAGGACCCAGGTGGCTCGTAAAAGAAACCTCTACATAAAATCTCGGGGCAGGTCAGATCTCGTGGCACAATGGCACAGACTGAGCTCCAGATAAAACTCCGCCCAACTGGGTGATTCCCAACCTCAGCTCCACCCATCTTCGCCTTTTAATTACAAATGGCATTGTGAACGGCTTCAAAAAGGGAGGTTTTGAATCATGTTAATGAAATCATTCTAAGGACCATACTGTAATGGTGTATTGGAGTTTATAGTAATTTATTAAATAAAAAAGTGTTCTTTTTATTATTTGCCTCCGTTGGACTTTCGTCTGAAACGGGGGCTTATGGATTGGACCTCGTCCATCTGTGCATCTGTTCACAACCATATCTCGGACATGTTTGGACTAATTTTGTTCAAACTTGGCACAAAGACAATACATGATGGTATACATGAACACATCATTTTGTTTCACGATTCGATCAAATATCGGCGACTGGCGGCCATTTTAGTTGTAAAAAAACTGATGTTGATCACGTCCTCGACCATTTCTCGCACATGCATTTCCCAATCTTGTTCAAACTTGGCACAAGCGCAGTCGATGATGGCATACGCGTGCACCTCACTTCATTTTGCGATCTGATCAAAGATGGCCGACTGGTAGACTGCCGGCCATTTTAGTTGTAAAAACCCGATGTTGATCACGCCCTCTGCCATTTCTCGCACATGCATTTCCCAATCTTGTTCAAACTTGGCACAAGCGCAGTAGATGATGGCATACGCGTGCACCTCACTTCATTTTGCGATCTGATCAAAGATGGCCGACTGGTAGACTGCCGGCCATTTTTGTTGTAAAAACCCGATGTTGATCACGCCCTCTGCCATTTCTCGCACATGCATTTCCCAATCTTGATCAAACTTGGCACAAGCGCAGTCAATGATGGCATACGCGTGCACCTCACTTTATTTTACGATCTGATCAAAGATGGCCAACTGGTGGACTGGCGGCCATTTTAGTTGTAAAAAAAACCTGATATTGAACACGTCCTCAACCATTTCTCCAACATGCATTTACCGATCTTGTTTACAATTAAAATGGGTTATGACATTACTAAAAGCATGGGGGCTGTGACATTTTAATTATTTTTCTCCTTTGTGTTGTTAAAGTGTTTCGCCAGTTTGTGAGAGCCTACCTTGCTCTGTCATCTTGGTAGGAGCCAGCATCGGAAAGAAACCGGTTAGTCTGGGTGAACTGTGGGGGCCACATGGCCACGCCCAGTACAAATTGAGCCAATTAGGTTGCTCAGCTTTTCGTGGGGTAACCATTGTCCATCAAGTCCTGGCCACATTACAGAAACTTTGTCTAATCAATTTTTTATATTTAGAGTGGAAAAACTCTCGAAGTATTACAATTTGTGATGTCATTTCCTCTGACATGATAGAAGAAGACCAGTCCTTTTTGCATCTTCAGATACATGGGGCTGCCGAAGCCGTTTCC
Organism: Myxine glutinosa; assembly: GCF_964187855.1. NCBI lineage: Eukaryota > Metazoa > Chordata > Myxini > Myxiniformes > Myxinidae > Myxine > Myxine glutinosa. Next base: position 23,460,399 of record NC_136266.1, on the reverse strand, counting down.
TAGGCTATCGGGCACAATCCTGGACGGGTCGCCACTCCGACACAGGATACTCGAATGGCTCATTCTTCCCAGTCATCTGGTGCTCATTTTAGTGACCAGTCAGGATGTCAGGTTGAGTCAGCCCACGTGCTGTTAATTTAATAGCGAGACAGAGGCTTGAACTCAGGACCCTAAAATCTCTGGCTTCACAGTCTACAAACTGGGGCTTCACAGTAGTTCAAGATGAGGTCATCATCAAAACGTGTACTTTGTCTCTTCACACTAATCTGCATGGTACATCATTTTATCTATGGATACCACTTTTAGCATATTAGTACATGAACATGAGTCATGATGAGCATAAACAGATTTTAATGGAGGCATATAAGAGTGCTTATTAAATTATCCCACGATGCGCAAGCATGTCCAGGGGACGTTTGGACAGTTGTGATTACGTGTCCAATTTCGCCGGACCGCATAGGCCTGGGTCCCACCAGCTACCAAAAATCAATAATTCAATTCAACCATCAGGGTTGCGTTCAGTGCATGCCCAGCCCGTATTGACCAGTCGATGCAAACGGAGCATGTCGCTATTGATTAGACGGGCCATATTTAAGCCGCTTGGGCGAGACATTTGAGATGATATTGCAGACACTTTCGCCCGTGCGCTGTATTGTCTGGCCTTGGTTGTAATTGGGTTGTCTTTCCGCAAGTATGAAGGAGACTTTTTGCTCTGTGTGGGCAAAAGCATCTCGGTAAAGGTCATTGCTTACGGCTGAATATAGCAATTTTAGTAAGAAACCGACATTTTT
>NC_136266.1:23443262-23459408 GCF_964187855.1 Myxine glutinosa | reverse complement strand
TATTATTTTCCTGGTGTTGTCATCTTCTTTGCTGGCGGCCTATTTGTATCAAAATAAAATGCCCCCAACGTGTCCATTTCTTTTTATTTATGGCCCACAGGGGCCGACTATGTATGGTTCACCTGTGGGGCATCGGTGCCCTGTGGCCAAGGTCCGCCAGCAAGATTTCGGGCCCTCATGGCCGGTTCCAGCAGAGGGGCCGTGCCCCAACCCATGGGGTCCATCAGTGGTGCTCAGCCACAGACATGTGGTCCATAATGTGGTGCATCGATGCAGACAGCTGGTTCTGGGAGTTCCGGGCGCACAATGGCGGACTCACGCACGCTCCCCTCGGCGCCCAGTGGCGCACAGGTCCTCATGTGGGAGACAAAGGGGGGGAGAGACAGATGAGCGAGGGGTAAGGTCACAATGGTACACATCAATAAGGCAATGCAAGGTGAAGTGCGTACGGAGAGCGAAGTGAGAAAGCTCGTCCCTACCGTACGTCACCCCCCCCCCCCCCCGTCACCTACACTACCCTTGCCCTTACCCCATATTTACAAAAATCTACACATTTACAAATTCATCGCTACTGTCACGTCTTCCCCATATTTCCCCTATACCAAATTCGTTCCCACAATCCCTCTATCCAAAATTTGCCATCACCTAATTCATCATCAATCCTCATAAGGAGGCAGAGATGGAACATCAAGCACAATGTCACACCCACGTCATGATGCGTCTCACAATCCAAACATTTGCACAATAAAAATAATAAAACATGTCATGGTGTGGAGTTACGTCACCTCAGGTGAGTGGATGCAGATGGTGCGAGGAGATCTTCATCCTAACTACTTTCTAAATGACTTTAATACACTTTACACTACCCGGGGTCTTTCCCTGCCAATCCATTGGCCATCTTACACTATGGGTTCTAAAAACCAATTCCCATTGACCAAACTGTGGTGCTTCTCAATTTGGGGTCTCACTCCCCCGATCCATCTCCCGGTGCCCTTGCACAATTTCTGGGCTGGGGCGTGTAGCTCTCCCAGCAGGTCTACCCACCTGCACACCTCCACCACTGTAGTTGCCACCCGAGCTTACCTAGCTCCTCACCCTAACCTATCTAACTGGGGAAGGCCCCTCCTGGCTCTGTCACCCCACTCGGTGCCCTCTGGCACTGGGCTACCCGGGTCCTTCCTCCGGATCCTCGGGCCCCATCCATAACAACTCTACCAGCTCCCAGAGCCCACCTGCGGCCTCACCTGGCCGACATCCTCACAGTGGTGGAGTGCCCAAACCAACTACACACACTAACAGGCTACACGCCCAGCCATTTCCACAACACTAATGCACCCATCCAAATACCATTCTTTCACCCGCACCACAGATGCCAATATCCAACCACAATTTACTTATACCCTCTACCTAACACTTACACTACCCGCCCCGGGTATTCGTGATGGGGGTCCATCCTTCCCCCATTCACACCTTCGCACCATCCACTCCACTCCATAGTTTCCACCATACTCACTCCACGACCATCCATTCCAATACTCCATATATTCCATACCATTTATTCCATACAACCATTCTCCATTCACCTGTAGTTGCACACCTGTGCAATCACTCCTAGTGCCACCTGCACCCTCCTTCCTTCCTGGACCATTTGGTCAGCACAACTCACATCACTATCACTCACTCAAACACTGCTCCATACACCTGTTCAGTTGCACACCTGTGCAATCACACCTGTTCCTCACACACGGCATCATCTGAACTACCTGTTGCCCTGCTAACTTAGTGCTCCCCGTCTTCCCTTTAAACTAAGCACATACCACGTCATTATCATCCACTCTAATCTACCTGCGTCCCCACTACAGGTATCAGTCACTACCTAACCTTAACGTTACCTAAGGTCATCTTCTCTAGATCCCTACACATTATATCCTAACCCTCCTGGGCTAGTTTTCACTGCCATAAACCCCATAAATCTATTGCTCCTTTGCCCCCGCTGTGAGAGATGGCAGAGATGCCATCCCACCACATCGGGTATCTTTCACTATAAATTTTGCTCGTCCAAATCCCAGCTAATCAAAAATTTGCCAATCACTACCAATCGTCTGCCAATCCTCACTCTGCCAATCATCAAAGTTTGTTTTTCTAATTTCGGGTCCAAAACACTATCCTCATCATCACGTCTACTCACTAGAGCCTCTCGGTGCGCCAATTCACTTCTAAAGCTCGGCTTCGTAAAGCCGAGCAATGAATGTGGGTTGTTTGGCGCCAGCGGCTGGATACGTCCGGCACTCGGTGCAGGGAAAGAGGTTTACCCGGGCCGAGATCCCACGCACCACCTCGGCACGGAGCCATCCAATTGCCCGATCTCGACCTGCCGGAACGCCTCAACAAAAAGGGGTCGCCATGACGACCCTTCCTATCGGGCTGCCCGCTCCGCCTAGTGGAGCACGGACGCGGCCGTTCCGAGCGAGGCCCAGCGTGGATCGCGTACGGCGGTTCTTTCGAAACCGCCGTGGTTCGGATCCCCGCTGGTCCTCGCGGCACGCGAAGCTGCTCGGCGCGCACCGAGGGCCCGATTCGGCTAAATGTCGTTCTAACTGCTAACCCGGTTACCGTCGATGCTTCACGTGCATGCTCACACGCATACGCTACCCCTTTCACCCTCACCGAGCTTGGTGCTCCAACGCCGCCCGTACACCCCGCGTACTTTGTTATTGCACTCGTTCTTTCGCTCACAGACTTGGTCACACACCTGACCACCGAACACCTTGGCACACACTCGTCGTTTGCACACCTCACCAACACACCTCTTCGCGCCCCCTCCTCGGTCACCTCCTCTGTGACAACCACAGGTGTGCTCTCACTTGCACAGCCAACCACGTGCCTCACTACCAACTCCAGCGTGCATTCCCATACGCGTTCTACCATTCCAGGTGTGCATCCTTCCATTCCAGGTGTACATCCTCGCTCACCTGCCACAACCAACTCACGCTCCGTGTCACTCTTACTACTCTCACCTCCACACTCGGTCGCGCACTCACCCTTACTCTCGACAGCGTACTCTTTCCTCATGCACCCGTCCGCTACACACCTTTCTCGCGCACACTCTTGCGCACACTCTCCCGTTACACCCTCTGTAACACTCACCACAGGCGTGCATTCTCCCTTACTTTTGACAGCGCACTCTTTCCTCATGCACCTGTCCATTACACACCTTTCTCGCGCATCCTCTTGCGCACACTCTCCCGTTACCTCCTCCGTAACACTCACCACAGGTGTGCACTCTCTTGTTACATCCTCTGTAACACTCCCCACTACGCGCTTCCATGTGCTCCCTCGCACACGCGCTACGACCGATTCACTCTCGACAGCACACTCACTCCTCGGCGCGCACTTTTTCCTCACACACCCCAGAGTCGGACATTCTCGCACACCTCCTCTTTCGCACACCGTACCTGTCGCACACTTCACCAACGGCCTCTCACGAACACCCGGATCCAAAGCAACCCCCAAGCCGACTGAAGCTCCCCTCACATCATATACATTTCCGAATATATCGCCACTCACCTTGGCACCTCGTCTCCGCACCTCCTTCGCCACCTGCAAAACTCTTTATTTGGTTAGCGAGCACATCATCACGATTTGAGCACCGACCTTGTACATATTCCATCACCTCCTCCTGTATTTCTCTCTTAGTTTCTGTCCGTCTCTTCTTAATTTCACTCACCCCCCCCCCCCCTTCCACCTCCTTTAACTTTTGCTTCACCTCTTTTATCTCCCGGTGCGTCTCCTCAATCTCGTCCTCTAAGGCTACCTTGACCATCTCTATGTGCGTCCTCACCTCCCGGTCCTTTGTCTCCATTACTTCTGTCACCTCGTCCAACCTCGTTGTCAGTCCCTCACGTACCATCTGACATTGCCTCTGTGTCGCTATTAAGTCATTTTTAATGTCGTTTTGTGTCGCTTTTAACCCTCCAAGTACCGCAGTGTTCCTTTGAGCCTGCTCCACTAACTCCGTCTGTCCCACCGTCAGCTGTTCCACCCTCCTCCGTCAGGTCCTCTATGCCCCCTTGTAACTTTGCCGTCCCATTTCTCACCTCTTTCTCCATACGCTTTTCACCTCGCTTTACCTCCTCGCGTACCCCCGAGACCTCCTCACTTACACCTCGTCGTATCTCCTCCTTCATCTCCTCCATCTCTTTTGTAGATGCCACTCTCATCTGTCCTAATTCATCCCTCTGAGCATCCAATTTACTTTCTAACCCGATTTTCACCTCCTCTATCTGGTTCCCCATCCATTTGATTTCCCGGGCGGATTGCTCCCCTACTTCCCGCAATTTGTCGTCCATTGTGTTTTCTAACTCCCTTAACCCATCTTTCACCCCCTCTATCTGATTCTCCTGGGCAGCCATTCTATTTTCCACCCCCGTTAACCCATGTTTCACCCCTTCTATCCCATTGTCTAACCCCTCAAATTTCTTGTCTAACCCCTCAAATTTCTTGTCTAACCCCTCAAATTTAGCTTCTAGCCGTTCCCTCATTTCTCCCATTTTGCCCCCCATTTCGCCCCCCAATCGCTCACTATCAGCCCTCGCTTCGTCCCTCATTGCCCCCATTTGGCCCCTCAATCGCTCACTATCAGCCCTCGCTTCGTCCCTTAATTGCTTACCCATTTTGTCCATAAGGGCCCCCATTTGCAGCAAAAAAAGGTTCGAATCCACCGGCGGCGCTGCTACGGTCGCGGGCGCGGTCGCCGTAGCCATGTGCGATGCGCCATTTTGCGCGCCCGTAACCTTGTGCGCGAGAGCGCCATTTTGCGCGCCTGAAACCTCCTCAACCACCTCCTCATTGCCCTCCTCCACATACATTTCCCCCAGGTCCTGGGTCGATTCTACCCCGTCTATCTCTCCCACCGACATCCCGTCGCCTTGACCAGCCATGGCGCGATTTCAAAATTCGGGTTTTGTAAAACAAAACAAATTTCAGTAGCTCGTAATTTTGAGAGCGTTAAGCGTGCTTCGGGTCCGTTCCCGCTCCCGACACCAATTGTTACGGCCCGCGGATAAGATGTTGTGTTTGCCGAGCGGATGGCGTCGCAGCCGTACAGTTACCCCGACTAACCCGATTCCCGAACGTTGGCCGGATCGCGCCACAGATATTCAATAGGGAAAAGACTAAGGCGACACGGATGTGAAGAAGAAGCAGACAAAAAGGTTGGAAATACGAGTATAATTTATTTGCTATTTACAGGCTCAAAAGTAACCAAGGAGAAGGAAGGATAATAAAATAAAATAGACAGAGGGACGGACCAGAAGGACACAGTGAAAATCGCTAGCTTATCCTATGCAGTCTTAATTAACCCAGGGACAGAACAAACAAGGACAGACTCACGCGGGGAATGATGATAGGACTGGCGGGAGATGGATGGCTGGAGGGAGAGGAAGGTCCAAGGGTACTGCAGCACGATCGGCGCGTTTGACCGCCGCCGTTCCTTCGCGGCCCTGCTCCGGAACTGCCGTCAAGGCCCCACGCTGCTTTCGTTGCTGCTGTGGCTGCGGCTGCTCTGGGGACGTCGCGTGCTTTGCCAGGACTCGTCTGGTCCAACCACACAACTGAACAACGTGCTTGCTTCTTGCCCAACTCTCTTGCTTGGTCCAACTTTGGCGAGCAAGGCGACGAATAGCAGGCTTTGTGCTTCCCTGGACGATCTCTTTTGGATGAGCCTCTTTTATGTTCTCTCTGGATGATCTCTCTGGATGATCTCCTCTTTGGACCAGAATCGCTGCTGGATGATCTCTTTTGGACCAGAATCGCTGCTGGATGATCTCTTCTCTCTCTCTGCAGGACCTTGTGCGCGCGCTTTTTATAGCACCTCCGGCGATCAAGCCGCCGGCCTTTAGGACACGCCCATCGGTGTGCTCACCTCGGCCCTGAATGGTCGGCACGGCCCTCTAGCTCCGCCCTTGATGACGATGGGCGGGCACGCCTTTCTTCCCCGACCCGAGCACATGTTCAATGGTGGTTTTTGAGGGGATGTAATTGGCAATCGAGGCTTGGCAATGATGAAAGGGGAAATGGAGGTTTTGGGAATGGAAATGAAAGGGGATCTAGCTTGTTTCACTTGGTGCAATGGAGTGTCATCTTAATGGGAGACAAGGCCTTACCCTAATACACATAATAAAGATATAACTATCAACCAGGGGGAAATCTATGATTGGCTGACGTGTATGCTTTATGGACTAATTATGGAACGCCCTTTGACCTTTACACAACACTGGAGGCAGGAGGGTCCAGAATCAAGCAATATTAATAAAACACACAAAAACAAATACAATCCTCATATCCACAACAATCTCTATATATAAAGGAGGAGTGTCTGTGTGTGTGTGTGTGTGTGTGTGTGTGTGTGTGTGTGTGTGTGTGTGTGTGTGTGTGTATATGTGTGTCTGTCTGGATGTCCGCTTATAACTCAAGAACTACACATCGGAGAAAAGTTTTAGACACAGATTCGGAATCAGCATAAAATCCTGGTGGTTATAGGCTACGTTTTATTTTAATATCAATGGTTTAAAAAAACCGCGCCACCTGCAATTCCATGGTGGTTTGTGGCGGCGCTAGACGTTCGGGGTGTATTGCAATGGTTTGTCGGGTTTGGCTGTGGGTCCAGAATAGCTCCCATTTCCTCATGTTCTTCCACTTTTATTATGATTCTTCTGTTACAACGCCTTCCTTATGTACCTTATATCCCCCCGACGAGGCCTCTACATAATTTCATGCGGCAGAATTTCGTACATTTTGAGTGAAAGAAGTGAGACGAAGTTGTAGGAGGAAGAAGAGGCGCGGCCGAACTGATAGAAGCCGACTGTGGAGGGCCTCGATCGTGAGTGGAAATGGCGGGAATTGCGTTTGTATCGCAAAGTAAAGGACTTGCATTCATTTCTGAACTTGCATTGGTGGATTGTTATACATCTGCATTATTTTTCATAAAAAAACTTTATGTTGAACTTGAAGGCTCCAAGCACGGTATATATATATAGCCCTCATTGAGGTAAAAATAAAAGTAAAAATCCTGCTATCGCTTGCCAAGCTCGCCGTTCCCCCCCCCCTCCCCCTCCCCTCCCCCCTCCCCTCTCCTCCTCCCCCTCCCTCCTCCCCCTCCCTCCTCTTCTCCCCTCTCCTCCTCCCCTCCCTCCTCTTCTCCCCTCCCCTCTCCTCCTCCCCTCCCTCCTCTTCTCCCCTCCCCCCTCTTCTCCCCTCCCCCCCTCTTCTCCCCTCCCCACCCTCTCCTCCCCTCCCCACCCTCTCCTCCCCTCCCCCCCTGTTCCCCTCCCCCCCCCGTTCCCCTCCCCTCCCCCCCCGTTCCCCTCCCCTCCCCCCCAGTTCCCCACCCCTCCCCCCCCCGTTCCCCTCCCTCCCCCATTCCCCTCCCCTCCCCCCCGTTCCCCACCCCTCCCCCCCGTTCCCCTCCCTCCCCCATTCCCCTCCCCTCACCCCCATTCCCCTCCCCTCCCCTTCCTCCTCCCCCCCTTCCCCCGCCCGGCAATGCCGGGTACTTCCAATGGCCAGCTGTACGTGGGCTGCTCGAGGGTTGGAAAACCAAGCAATCTTTATGTCTTGGCACCAAGTAAGAAAACCAGAAATGTTGTACACCAAGAGGTTTTGAGAAATTGAAAATTGACAAAACGCCATGTAGGAAATGTACTGTGATATTGCTCTAAAATATACATGTTCTTTTCATCATATATTTGTATTATTCTTATTCAACCCGGGTGAAGCCCCCCCTCCCCCCTCCCACTCCCCTCCCCTCCCCACTCACCCCCCTCCCACTCCCCTCCCCCCTCCCCCTCCCCATCCCCCCTACCCCCTCCCTCCCCCCCTTCCCCCTCCCTCCCCCTCCCCCCTTCCCCTCCACTCCCCCCTCCCCTCACCCTCCTACTCCACTCCCCCTCCTACTCCACTCCCCCTCCCCTCACCCCTCCCCCCTCCCCTCTGCTCACCCCTCCCCTCCCCTCCCCCCTCACCTCCCCCTCCCCTCCCCCTCCCCTCCCCTCACCTCCCCTCACCCCCTCCCCCTCCCCCCTCCCCCCCTCACCTCCCCCTCCCCCTCCCCTCTCCTCCTCCCCCATCCCCCTTCCCCCTCCCCCCTCCCCTCTCCTCCTCCCCCTCCATCCTCTCCTCTCCCCTCCCTCCTCTTCTCCCCTCCCCCCTCTCCCCCTCGTCTACCCTCCCCACCCTCTCCTCCCCTCCCCCCCCATTCCCCTCCCCTCCCCCTCCCCTCCCTTCCCCCTCCCCTCCCTTCCCCCGTCCGGCAATGCCGGGTACTTCCCATGGCCAGCTGTACGTGGGCTGCTCGAGGGTTGGAAAACCAAGCAATCTTTATGTCTTGGCACCAAGTAAGAAAACCAGAAATGTTGTATACCAAGAGGTTTTGAGAAATTGATAATTGACAAAACGTCATGTAGTGGGGCGGCTTAGCCCAAATATTCAAAAGAATTGTGCATTTTGTGATACAAGCACCAAATTTGGCACAAATGTACATTAATATGTTGCGAACATTTTCAGATATTGGGCCACTTGAAATTCCGTAATTTTTTTTTTCAAATTTTTTCAAATTTCGTAATTTCAAATTTTTCGGGTGACACCGTCACAATTTCGGTCTTCGAGGCCGGCCGATAGGCAAAGTGTGACCGGAAGGGACGAGGTTCTCCTGACCACGTGGCCCTCGATCTGGGAAGCGAGAGGCGTTCCATTAGTGGACGCGCCCTTCACGCCCGACTTTTGGGCGGCCCCGGCAGGCCGTTTGTTTTGACGTTCCGTGACAGGCCCCGCACCCCCACCTCCGGGCCGACCGGAAGCTTGTGCTGAGTACATCATACCTGAACAACTCAGTGAGGCAGAACACAGCAGTGCACACCAGGGTGACCCCTTCAGTGCATAAACCAATTAACCTGTCCACTGCAGGGCATATAGAAATGAAGTTATTTTCTGCATATAATAATAATATAAGTTCAGTTCTATATAACAATTTCTGTTATCACCACTACCACTACAACTACCACTACTACAAGCTTTGTCTGGAATTTTGTGGACTAACAGACAAACAGACATACAGACAAGCTGGGATCAAAACATTACCTCCTTCCACCATTGAGTGTAGAGGTAAACATCATGGAAATTATATCATGCCTTAGATTTAATTCATGCTTACCCGTGTATTTGCTTCACTGGTTCACAAGGTCTTTTGCATACATGTAATTCAGACTCTCGTCTTCATTGCTGACCACACAATGTTCGCAACATATTAATGTACATTTGTGCCAAATTTGGTGCTTGTATCACAAAATGCACAATTCTTTTGAATATTTGGGCTAAGCCGCCCCACTATATCGGCCAGCCTCGAAGACCGAAATTGTGACGGTGTCACCCGAGAAATTTGAAATTACGAAATTGAAAAAATTTGAAAAAAAATTACGGAATTTCAAGTGGCCCAATATCTGAAAATGTTCGCAACATATTAATGTACATTTGTGCCAAATTTGGTGCTTGTATCACAAAATGCACAACAGGTTTGCTATGCTGCTACACTAATGTAAGAAATGTACTGTGATATTGCTCTAAAATATACATGTTCTTTTCATCATATATTTATATTATTCTTATTCAACACGGGCGAAGCCGGGTACCTCAGCTAGTATATGTATGTATATATATATATATATATATATATATATATATATATATATATATATATATATATATATATATATATATTGTTACAGACGCGGTTGTGGATGTTGGTTTACCGAGCGGTTTGGTATGACCGCGTCTGCACAGTTTACCCGATTATACTCGAACGTTGGCCGAGTCGCGCTACGCTAAATTAATTGAGGAAAGGACACAACGGCTGGGTTAAAATGACACGACACCAGGGGTACAGTTCTCAAGACCTCCGGAGGAGGTTATAATATTTCGGAACGTTAGATTACAAGGACGAGAGAGACAGCATAGGAAGGTAGGCACTTAAATACGGTCTTATAGTAGCCCCGACAGACGACAGATAAACGGGACAAGACTGACTCACACCGGGATTGATGGCAAGGGAGGGCAGGTAGTCGATGGCTCAAGGTGCACCTTGGCTCAGGGGCAGAATCGACCCGGTCCGGTCCAGAGATGCGGGAGGCCTCTCTCAGCGCTAGAAGGTGACGTTCTTTCTCCAAGCTCGGGGCGCATCTCTCTGACGTCACCTCCGGTAAGTCGCTGCGTATATCCAGCGGGGAGTGACACGCCCTCGTCTCGTTAGCTCCGCCCCAGATGGAATCGGCCCGTTGTTTCTTATTGGGTGCGGGGGGTTACCGGGCTCCGCCCTTGACGAGGGGCTGACAGCCAGCCCCTTCGTGGTAACCCCGTCGGCGCACATGGCAATGGCGGCTAACCAAGCCGGTGTGAGGACGCACACTCCCCGCGCGCTGTTGTTGTAGTTGTTGTTGTTGTGGTTGTTTCATGGGGAAGATGGGAGGAGGTATGGGGAGGTCCTAAACTCACTACTGGTGCCATACAATCACATTCTGGTGCAACGAAGAGTCAGAATTAATGGAAACGAGTCCTTAACTGACATAGACTAAGAATAACTAGCAAGAGGTCCTATAGTTGTCTACGTGAGATGCGGTGAACCTGGGCACGACATTTAATGGGGGAAAAAGGGGAAGGTCGGTTCTACAGAGTGTTGTTTACAGACAATGGGACTAGGGAATGGGGGATTGGGGATAGTTGGGGAGTATTGGGGAAATAGGGGAATATTTACAAGCGGATATGGAGGCCAAATCCCATATCCGCAACATTGCACCCTTCTCTACCCTCGGGGCGTCCCGACCCGATAAATTTTTACCTACTTTAGTGTGGCACTCAGATGTAGTTCCCTCTACTATTAACTCTACCCTGAGTGCGACAGTTTTACAGATGTTCACAAATGAGTAAATATGTCCCCCTGCGACGTTGCACCCTTCTCCTCACAGAAACACGCCCACAGGATAACCGAATCGCGGAAAGAATTCGCAAACTAAACATACAGCCGGTAGGGAGCATTATTTACAAGACTACGCTGATAGTTACACTACGATCCAGGACCTGTTTTTGGAGGAACACATGCAGATGTTATGCATAGAGAGAGCACGCATGCCAGCATCGATACACCAACCCACGAGTGCCCTGTGGCCTTACGGCCTTTAATAATGTGCAGAGCACCCCTTCCAAGCACCAGAAGCACCACCCCATCACACAGTCAGCACCATCCGGTGCACCAATAAAATGTTTAATAATCATGGTGTGGTGTCGCAGCCGGCCGATGTTCTGCCGCTGGTCTTGCCTTCATGTGGTGCACTTGGCCTTCTGGCTTCTTTAAAAATAAAGAAAGGCGCCAACCGCGTCCATTTCTGTATTGTGGCCGTCAGGGGGCCAACTAAAAGTGGTTCACCTGTATGGCATAGGTGCCACGTTGACCCATAGGTCCATCCACGGGTGGTGCTTGGCCGCAAAAGAACTGCGGTCCATTGTGGGTGGCCACCAAAATTGCGGTCCATATGGTGTATCGATCCAGGCAGCAAGCAGCGAAAGTGCAGGCCCACAACTGCGGAGCCAGCACCTCTCTCTCCTCTCTCTCTGCCCCAAAGCCAGATCCTCGGAGGTGGGAGACAAAAGAAGCAGACAAGTGAGTAAGGTGGTAAGGGCGCAAAAGTGCACGCAATGTAAGGTAATGCACACTGGGGGCACATGGGAACCAGGTGAGACAGGTACGTTCCTACCGTACGCCCCCCCCCCCCCACCAGGTAACCTACATGGCCCCTCCCTTACCCCTTACTCTATCCACAAAACACAACACTACCCATAAACATCTACTTTACAAATCAACAAACGTCCCTACTGTCTTCCCCGTTCCTCCCATAAACCAAATTCGTCTTCTCTCCCTCCTAACCAATCAAATTTGCCATTTTCAACTCTCATCAAAATTTGCCATCTACAACTCAACATCATAATTTGCTATCACCAATTCATCATCAGTCCCTCCTAGGGAGGGAGAGATGGAATCACCCCAATGTCTCATCCACGTCGTGATGCGTCTCACAAATCCTCACAGCAATTCTCATTTCCTGCAACAGAACAAAGAAAACACAGGTGTGGAGTCATCATCATCACCTCAGGCAAGTGGCTGCGTATGGTGCGACAGGTTCATCAATCCTAACTATTTCCTAAATGACTTTAACAACTTTACATTACCCAGGGTCTTTCCCTGCCAAACCATTGGCCCTCTTACACTATGGGTTCTAAAAACCAATTCCCATTGCCCAAACTGTGGTGCTTTTCAATTTGGGGTCTCACTCCCCCGATTCATCTCTCGGTGCCCTCGCACAATTTCTGTGCTGCGACGTGTAGCTCTCCTAGCCGGTCTACCCACCTGCACACCTCCACCACTGCAGTTGCCTCCGAGCTTACCTGCTCCTTACCCTAACCTAACTACCTGGGGAAGGCCCTCTGGCGCTCTCCCCACTCGGTGCCCTCTCTGGCACTGGGCTACCCGGGTCCGTCCTCCGGATCCTCGGGCCCCACTGACACTAACGGCTCCCAGAGCCCACCTGCGGCCTCACCTGGCCGACATCCTCACAGTGGTGGAGTGCCCAACCAACTACACACACTAACAGGCTACACACCCAGCCATTTCCACAACACTAATGCACCCATCCACAATACCATTCTGCAACCGCACCACAAATGCCAATATCCAACCACAATTTACCTATACCCTCTACCTAACACTTACACTACCCGCCCCGGGTACTCGTGAAAGGGGTCCACTCTTCCCCATCCACACCTTCGCACCATGCACACCACTCCGTACCACTTACTCCAACTCTCTCCACACACCTGTACTTGCACACCTGTGCTCTCACACCTGGTGCCACCTGCACCCTTCTCTCCCCAAGCGCATTCGCGCTGATCCACAACACTCACTACTCATCCACTGCTCCACACTGCTCCACACACCTGTCCAGCTCTCACACACACGGCATCATCTCATCTAACTACTCCCCTCTGAAACTTGCGCTTCCCAGTCGTCCCTTTAAACTATTGCGCTCCCTCGTCATTATAATCCACACTAATCTACCTGCGTCCCCACTACAGGTATCAGTCACTAACTAAACTTAACGTTACCTAATGTCATCTTCGCTAGATCCCTATCAATATCCTAACCCACCCGGGCTAGTTTTCACTGCCATACACCCCATAAGCTATTGCGCATTTGCCCCACGTTTGTGAGGGATGACAGAGTTGCCATCCCACCACATCGGGCATCTCCCACTACCAATTTTGCACATCAAATTTCAACAAATCAAAAATTTGCCAATCACTACCCATCTTCTGCCAATCATTACTGCCACTCCTTTGCCAATCATCAAATTTTGTTTTTCTCTAATTTCGGGGCCAAAACACTAACCTCATCATTACAGTCTACTTACTAATGCCTCTCGGTGCGCCAATTCCTGTCCAAAGCCCGGCTTCGTACAGCCAAGCCATGAATGCGGGTTGTTTGGTGCCAGCGGCTGGACACGTCCCGCATTCGGTGCAGGGCAGGAGGTTTACCCGGGCCGAGATCCCACGCACCATCTCGGCACGGAGCCATCCCATGGCTCGATCTCGACCTGCCGGAATGCCTCAACAAAAAGTGGTCGCCATGACGACCCTTCCTATCCAGCCGCCCGCTCCGCCTAGTGGAGCACGGACGCGGCCGTTCAAAGCGAGGCCCAGCACGCACCGAGGGCCCGATTCGGCTAAAAGTCGACCTAACCTCTAACCTGGTTACCGTCGATGCTTCACCTGGATGCTTACACCCCGCAGCCCGTTCCTTGCTCACACATCCAGCCGTGCCCATGCTCCTCGTACCTTTCCTTACACACCCAGGTACCCTCATTCCACTCACAGCCTTGGTCACACACCTGACCACCGAACACTTTGGCACACATTCGTTGGTCGCACACCTCACCAACACACCTCTTCGCGCCCCCTCCTCTGTCACCTCCTCTGTGACAATCACAGGTGTGCTCTCACTCGCACACCCAACCACGTGCCTCACTACCAATTCCAGCGTGCATTCCCACTCACGCTCTACCATTCCAGGTGTGCATCCTTCCATTCCAGGTGTACATCCTCGCTCACCTATCACAACCAACTCACGCTCCTTGTCACTCTCACGACTCTCACCTCCATTCTTGACAGCGCACTCACCCTTACTCTTGACAGCACACTCTTTCCTCATGCACACGTCCGTTACACACCTCTCTCGCGCACACTCTCCCGTCACACCCTCTGTAACACTCATCACAGGTGTGCATTCTTCCTTACTTTTGACAGCGCACTCTTTCCCCATGCACCTGTCCGTCACACATCTTTCTCGCACACACTCTCCCGTCACACCTTCTGTAACACTTACCACACCGCGCTTCCATGTGCTCCCTCGCACACGCGCTACGACCGACTCACTCTCGCCAGCACCCTCACTCCTTGGCACGCACTTTTTCCTCACACACCCCAGAGTCGGACTTTCTCGCACACCTCCTTTTTCGCACACCAGACCTGTCGCACACTTCACCAACGGCCTCTCACGAACACCCGGGTCCATCTCGACCCCCAAGCTTCTTAAATCACCTGGCGCATCATACGCACGACCATATTGGTCACCACCTACACCGGGTCCTCTTCCTCTTCGCTTCTCCTCCATCACCTGCGAATCCCTCATCCGGTTAATGAGCACATCATCACGATCCAAACACAGACTTTGGACCAATTCTTTTATTTCCTCTTTTATCTCTTTCTTATCCTCTCTCCGTCGCTTCTTAATTTCGCTCACCCCTTCTTCCACTTCTTCTAATTTCTGCTTCACCTCTTTTATTCCCCGGTACGTCTCCTCAAGCTCGTCCTCCAAGGCTACCTTGACCGTTTCCATGTGCGTCCTCACCTGCCGGTCCTTCGTCTCCATTACCTCTGTCACCTCGTCCAACCTCGTTGTCAGTCCCTCACGTACCATCTGACATTCCCTCTTCGTCGCTATCAAGTCGTCTTTTAGTTCTTTCTGTGTCGCTTTTAACCCTCCTAATACCGCAGTGTTCCTTTGAACATGCTCCGTTAGTCCTTTTTGTCCCTCCGTCAGCTGTTCCACCTCCTGCGTCAGGTCCTCTATGCCCCCTTGTAACTTTATAGTCCCCTTTCTCACCTCCTTCTCCATGTGCTCCTTACAGTGCCTCACCTCCTCGCGCACTCCTCCGACCTCCTCACTCACACCTCTTCTGATCTCCTCTCCCATCACTTACATCTCCTGCCCAGATGCCACCCTCATCTGCTCCATTTCCTCCCTGTGAGCATCCAGTTTGGTTTCTACCCCCATTCTGACCCCCTCTATCTGCTGCCCCATTTGTTTAACTTCCCTTTCCGCTTGGTCCCTCATGTCCCTCAATTTGCCTTCCATACTGTTTTCTAACCCCATTAACCCATTTTTTTCCTCTTTTATCCCGTTGTCTAACCCCTCACCGGTACCCCTCGCTTCGTCCCTCATTACCCCCATTTGGTTTCCCATTACCCCCATTTGGTTTCCCAACCGCTCACTATCAGCCCTCATTCCCACAATTTGGTCTCCCATTCGTTCCATAAGGGCCCTCATTTGCAACATAAAAAGGTTCGAATCCACCTGCGGCGCTACCACGGTCGCGGGCGTGGTCGCCGTGGCCATCTGCGAGGCGCCATTTTGCGCGCCCGCTACCTCGTGCGTGACGGCGCTATTTTGCGAATCTGCTACCCTCACTGCTCCGCTCTCCTCTTGTCCCTCAATTTGGTCCTGGATCGACCCTGCCTCACTCTCTACCGGAACCCAGCCGTCTTGGTCTGCCATAGCGCGACTTTCAAAATTCGGGTTTTTATTTTCGTAAAACAAAATCAAATTTCGCCGTTATAATTTCGAGCGCGTTTCACGCGCTCCGGATCGAATCGCAACTCCTGACACCAAATGTTACCCTAATGGTACAATTGGTGTTCCAAAATTTGGGCCTAACAAATTTAGTCCCAGGTCCGAATCCAACTCCTCGACACCAAATGTTACAGACGCGG